>NW_027616564.1:0-244289 GCF_964187855.1 Myxine glutinosa
CCTGCACCAACACAAGTGCGAAAAGTGGTTTTTCAACACTAACACAAGTGCGAAAAGTGTTTTTTCCACACTAATACAAGTGCAAAAGTGGTTTCCTGCACCAACACAAGTGCGAAAAGTGGTTTTTCAACACTAACACAAGTGCGAAAAGTGGTTTTTCAACACTAACACAAGTGCGAAAAGTGTTTTTCAACACTATCACAAGTGCAAAAAGTGTTTTTTCCACACTAATACAAGTGCAAAAGTGGTTTCCTGCACCAACACAAGTGCGAAAAGTGGTTTTTCAACACTAACACAAGTGCGAAAAGTGTTTTTTCAACACTAACACAAGTGCGAAAAGTGTTTTTTCAACACTAACACAAGTGCGAAAAGTGGTTTTTCAACACTAACATAAGTGCGAAAAGTGTTTTTTCCACACTAATACAAGTGCAAAAGTGGTTTCCTGCACCAACACAAGTGCGAAAAGTGGTTTTTCAACACTAACACAAGTGCGAAAAGTGGTTTTTCAACACTAACACAAGTGCGAAAAGTGGTTTTTCAACACTATCACAAGTGCAAAAAGTGTTTTTTCCACACTAATACAAGTGCAAAAGTGGTTTCCTGCACCAACACAAGTGCGAAAAGTGGTTTTTCAACACTAACACAAGTGCGAAAAGTGTTTTTTCAACACTAACACAAGTGCGAAAAGTGGTTTTTCAACACTAACACAAGTGCGAAAAGTGTTTTTTCCACACTAATACAAGTGCAAAAGTGGTTTCCTGCACCAACACAAGTGCGAAAAGTGGTTTTTCAACACTAACACAAGTGCAAAAAGTGTTTTTTCCACACTAATACAAGTGCAAAAGTGGTTTCCTGCACCAACACAAGTGCGAAAAGTGGTTTTTCAACACTAACACAAGTGCGAAAAGTGGTTTTTCAACACTAACACAAGTGCGAAAAGTGGTTTTTCAACACTATCACAAGTGCAAAAAGTGTTTTTTCCACACTAATACAAGTGCAAAAGTGGTTTCCTGCACCAACACAAGTGCGAAAAAGTGGTTTTTCAACACTAACACAAGTGCGAAAAGTGTTTTTTCAACACTAACACAAGTGCGAAAAGTGGTTTTTCAACACTAACACAAGTGCGAAAAGTGTTTTTTCCACACTAATACAAGTGCAAAAGTGGTTTCCTGCACCAACACAAGTGCGAAAAGTGGTTTTTCAACACTAACACAAGTGCAAAAAGTGTTTTTTCCACACCAATACAAGTGCAAAAGTGGTTTCCTGCACCAACACAAGTGCGAAAAGTGGTTTTTTCAACACTAACACAAGTGCGAAAAGTGTTTTTTCCACACTAATACAAGTGCAAAAGTGGTTTCCTGCACCAACACAAGTGCGAAAAGTGGTTTTTCAACACTAACACAAGTGCAAAAAGTGTTTTTTCCACACCAATACAAGTGCAAAAGTGGTTTCCTGCACCAACACAAGTGCGAAAAGTGGTTTTTCAACACTAACACAAGTGCGAAAAGTGGTTTTTCAACACTAACACAAGTGCGAAAAGTGGTTTTTCAACACTATCACAAGTGCAAAAAGTGTTTTTTCCACACTAATACAAGTGCAAAAGTGGTTTCCTGCAACAACACAAGTGCGAAAAGTGGTTTTTCAACACTAACACAAGTGTGAAAAGTGGTTTTTTCAACACTAACACAAGTGCGAAAAGTGGTTTTTCCACACTAATACAAGTGCAAAAGTGGTTTGCTGCACCAACACAAGTGAGAAAAGTGGTTTTTCAACACTAACACAAGTGCGAAAAGTGGTTTTTCCACACTAATACAAGTGCAAAAGTGGTTTCCTGCAACAACACAAGTGCGAAAAGTGGTTTTTCAACACTAACACAAGTGCGAAAAGTGGTTTTTCAACACTAACACAAGTGCGAAAAGTGGTTTTCAACACTATCACAAGTGCAAAAAGTGTTTTTTCCACACTAATACAAGTGCAAAAGTGGTTTCCTGCACCAATAAAAGTGCGAAAAGTGGTTTTTCAACACTAACACAAGTGCGAAAAGTGGTTTTTCAACACTAACACAAGTGCGAAAAGTGGTTTTTCAACACCAACACAAGTGCGAAAAGTGGTTTTTCCACACTAATACAAGTGCAAAATTGGTTTCCTGCACCAACACAAGTGCGAAAAGTGGTTTTTCAACACTAACACAAGTGCGAAAAGTGGTTTTTCAACACCAACACAAGTGCGAAAAGTGGTTTTTCAACACCAACACAAGTGCGAAAAGTGGTTTTTCAACACTAACACAAGTGCGAAAAGTGTTTTTTCCACACTAATACAAGTGCAAAAGTGGTTGCCTGCACCAACACAAGTGCGAAAAGTGGTTTTTCAACACTAACACAAGTGCGAAAAGTGGTTTTTCAACACTAACACAAGTGCGAAAAGTGTTTTTTCCACACTAATACAAGTGCAAAAGTGGTTTCCTGCACCAACACAAGTGCGAAACGTGGTTTTTCAACACTAACACAAGTGCGAAAAGTGTTTTTTCCACACTAATACAAGTGCAAAAGTGGTTTCCTGCACCAACACAAGTGCAAAAGGTGGTTTTTCAACACTAACACAAGTGCGAAAAGTGGTTTTTCAACACTAACACAAGTGCGAAAAGTGTTTTTCCACACTAAAACAAGTGCAATGTGGTTCCCTGCACCAACACAAGTGCGAAAAGTGGTTTTTCAACACTAACACAAGTGCGAAAAGTGGTTTTTCAACACTAACACAAGTGCGAAAAGTGGTTTTTCAACACTATCACAAGTGCAAAAAGTGTTTTTTCCACACTAATACAAGTGCAAAAGTGGTTTCCTGCACCAACACAAGTGCGAAAAGTGGTTTTTCAACACTAACACAAGTGCGAAAAGTGTTTTTTCAACACTAACACAAGTGCGAAAAGTGGTTTTTCAACACTAACACAAGTGCGAAAAGTGTTTTTTCCACACTAATACAAGTGCAAAAGTGGTTTCCTGCACCAACACAAGTGCGAAAAGTGGTTTTTCAACACTAACACAAGTGCAAAAAGTATTTTTTCCACACCAATACAAGTGCAAAAGTGGTTTCCTGCACCAACACAAGTGCGAAAAGTGGTTTTTCAACACTAACACAAGTGCGAAAAGTGTTTTTTCCACACTAATACAAGTGCAAAAGTGGTTTCCTGCACCAACACAAGTGCGAAAAGTGGTTTTTCAACACTAACACAAGTGCGAAAAGTGGTTTTTCAACACTAACACAAGTGCGAAAAGTGGTTTTTCAACACTATCACAAGTGCAAAAAGTGTTTTTTCCACACTAATACAAGTGCAAAAGTGGTTTCCTGCACCAACACAAGTGCGAAAAGTGGTTTTTCAACACTAACACAAGTGCGAAAAGTGTTTTTTCAACACTAACACAAGTGCGAAAAGTGGTTTTACAACACTAACACAAGTGCGAAAAGTGGTTTTTCAACACTAACACAAGTGCGAAAAGTGTTTTTTCCACACTAATACAAGTGCAAAAGTGGTTTCCTGCACCAACACAAGTGCGAAAAGTGGTTTTTCAACACTAATACAAGTGCGAAAAGTGGTTTTTCAACACTAACACAAGTGCGAAAAGTGGTTTTTCAACACTATCACAAGTGCAAAAAGTGTTTTTTCCACACTAATACAAGTGCAAAAGTGGTTTCCTGCACCAACACAAGTGCAAAAAGTGGTTTTTCAACACTAACACAAGTGCGAAAAGTGTTTTTTCAACACTAACACAAGTGCGAAAAGTGGTTTTTCAACACTATCACAAGTGCGAAAAGTGTTTTTTCCACACTAATACAAGTGCAAAAGTGGTTTCCTGCACCAACACAAGTGCGAAAAGTGGTTTTTCAACACTAACACAAGTGCAAAAAGTGTTTTTTCCACACCAATACAAGTGCAAAAGTGGTTTCCTGCACCAACACAAGTGCGAAAAGTGGTTTTTCAACACTAACACAAGTGCGAAAAGTGTTTTTTCCACACTAATACAAGTGCAAAAGTGGTTTCCTGCACCAACACAAGTGCGAAAAGTGGTTTTTCAACACTAACACAAGTGCGAAAAGTGGTTTTTCAACACTAACACAAGTGCGAAAAGTGGTTTTTCAACACTATCACAAGTGCAAAAAGTGTTTTTTCCACACTAATACAAGTGCAAAAGTGGTTTCCTGCACCAACACAAGTGCGGAAAGTGGTTTTTCAACACTAACACAAGTGCGAAAAGTGGTTTTTCAACACTAACACAAGTGCGAAAAGTGTTTTTTCCACACTAATACAAGTGCAAAAATGGTTTCCTGCACCAACACAAGTGCGAAAAGTGGTTTTTCAACACTAACACAAGTGCGAAAAGTGGTTTTTCAACACTAACACAAGTGCTAAAAGTGTTTTTTCCACACTAATACAAGTGCAAAAGTGGTTTCCTGCACCAACACAAGTGCGAAAAGTGGTTTTTCAACACTAACACAAGTGCGAAAAATGTTTTTTCCACACTAATACAAGTGCAAAAGTGGTTTCCTGCACCAACACAAGTGCGAAAAGTGGTTTTTCAACACTAACACAAGTGCGAAAAGTGGTTTTTCAACACTAACACAAGTGCGAAAAGTGGTTTTTCAACACTAACACAAGTGCGAAAAGTGATTTTTCCACACTAATACAAGTGCAAAAGTAGTTTCCTGCACCAACACAAGTGCGAAAAGTGGTTTTTCAACACTAACACAAGTGCGAAAAGTGTTTTTTCAACACTAACACAAGTGCAAAAAGTGTTTTTTCCACACCAATACAAGTGCAAAAGTGGTTTCCTGCACCAACACAAGTGCAAAAAGTGGTTTTTCAACACTAACACAAGTGCGAAAAGTGGTTTTTCAACACTAACACAAGTGCGAAAAGTGGTTTTTCAACACTAACACAAGTGCGAAAAGTGGTTTTTCAACACTAACACAAGTGCGAAAAGTGGTTTCCTGCACCAACACAAGTGCGAAAAGTGGTTTTTCAACACTAACACAAGTGCAAAAAGTGTTTTTTCCACACCAATACAAGTGCAAAAGTGGTTTCCTGCACCAACACAAGTGCAAAAGTGGTTTCCTGCACCAACACAAGTGCGAAAAGTGGTTTTTCAACACTAACACAAGTGCGAAAAGTGTTTTTTCAACACTAACACAAGTGCGAAAAGTGTTTTTTCAACACTAACACAAGTGCGAAAAGTGGTTTTTCAACACTAACATAAGTGCGAAAAGTGTTTTTTCCACACTAATACAAGTGCAAAAGTGGTTTCCTGCACCAACACAAGTGCGAAAAGTGGTTTTCAACACTAACACAAGTGCGAAAAGTGGTTTTTCAACACTAACACAAGTGCGAAAAGTGGTTTTTCAACACTATCACAAGTGCAAAAAGTGTTTTTTCCACACTAATACAAGTGCAAAAGTGGTTTCCTGCACCAACACAAGTGCGAAAAGTGGTTTTTCAACACTAACACAAGTGCGAAAAGTGTTTTTTCAACGCTAACACAAGTGCGAAAAGTGGTTTTTCAACACTAACACAAGTGCGAAAAGTGTTTTTTCCACACTAATACAAGTGCAAAAGTGGTTTCCTGCACCAACACAAGTGCGAAAAGTGGTTTTTCAACACTAACACAAGTGCAAAAGTGTTTTTTCCACACTAATACAAGTGCAAAAGTGGTTTCCTGCACCAACACAAGTGTGAAAAGTGGTTTTTCAACACTAACACAAGTGCGAAAAGTGGTTTTTCAACACTAACACAAGTGCGAAAAGTGGTTTTTCAACACTATCACAAGTGCAAAAAGTGTTTTTTCCACACTAATACAAGTGCAAAAGTGGTTTCCTGCACCAACACAAGTGCGAAAAGTGGTTTTTCAACACTAACACAAGTGCGAAAAGTGTTTTTTCAACACTAACACAAGTGCGAAAAGTGGTTTTTCAACACTAACACAAGTGCGAAAAGTGTTTTTTCCACACTAATACAAGTGCAAAAGTGGTTTCCTGCACCAACACAAGTGCGAAAAGTGGTTTTTCAACACTAACACAAGTGCAAAAAGTGTTTTTTCCACACCAATACAAGTGCAAAAGTGGTTTCCTGCACCAACACAAGTGCGAAAAGTGGTTTTTCAACACTAACACAAGTGCGAAAAGTGTTTTTTCAACACTAACACAAGTGCGAAAAGTGGTTTTTCAACACTAACACAAGTGCGAAAAGTGTTTTTTCCACACTAATACAAGTGCAAAAGTGGTTTCCTGCACCAACACAAGTGCGAAAAGTGGTTTTTCAACACTAACACAAGTGCAAAAAGTATTTTTTCCACACCAATACAAGTGCAAAAGTGGTTTCCTGCACCAACACAAGTGCGAAAAGTGGTTTTTCAACACTAACACAAGTGCGAAAAGTGTTTTTTCCACACTAATACAAGTGCAAAAGTGGTTTCCTGCACCAACACAAGTGCGAAAAGTGGTTTTTCAACACTAACACAAGTGCGAAAAGTGGTTTTTCAACACTAACACAAGTGCGAAAAGTGGTTTTTCAACACTATCACAAGTGCAAAAAGTGTTTTTTCCACACTAATACAAGTGCAAAAGTGGTTTCCTGCACCAACACAAGTGCGAAAAGTGGTTTTTCAACACTAACACAAGTGCGAAAAGTGTTTTTTCAACACTAACACAAGTGCGAAAAGTGGTTTTACAACACTAACACAAGTGCGAAAAGTGGTTTTTCAACACTAACACAAGTGCGAAAAGTGTTTTTTCCACACTAATACAAGTGCAAAAGTGGTTTCCTGCACCAACACAAGTGCGAAAAGTGGTTTTTCAACACTAATACAAGTGCGAAAAGTGGTTTTTCAACACTAACACAAGTGCGAAAAGTGGTTTTTCAACACTATCACAAGTGCAAAAAGTGTTTTTTCCACACTAATACAAGTGCAAAAGTGGTTTCCTGCACCAACACAAGTGCAAAAAGTGGTTTTTCAACACTAACACAAGTGCGAAAAGTGTTTTTTCAACACTAACACAAGTGCGAAAAGTGGTTTTTCAACACTATCACAAGTGCGAAAAGTGTTTTTTCCACACTAATACAAGTGCAAAAGTGGTTTCCTGCACCAACACAAGTGCGAAAAGTGGTTTTTCAACACTAACACAAGTGCAAAAAGTGTTTTTTCCACACCAATACAAGTGCAAAAGTGGTTTCCTGCACCAACACAAGTGCGAAAAGTGGTTTTTCAACACTAACACAAGTGCGAAAAGTGTTTTTTCCACACTAATACAAGTGCAAAAGTGGTTTCCTGCACCAACACAAGTGCGAAAAGTGGTTTTTCAACACTAACACAAGTGCGAAAAGTGGTTTTTCAACACTAACACAAGTGCGAAAAGTGGTTTTTCAACACTATCACAAGTGCAAAAAGTGTTTTTTCCACACTAATACAAGTGCAAAAGTGGTTTCCTGCACCAACACAAGTGCGGAAAGTGGTTTTTCAACACTAACACAAGTGCGAAAAGTGGTTTTTCAACACTAACACAAGTGCGAAAAGTGTTTTTTCCACACTAATACAAGTGCAAAAGTGGTTTCCTGCACCAACACAAGTGCGAAAAGTGGTTTTTCAACACTAACACAAGTGCGCAAAGTGGTTTTTCAACACTAACACAAGTGCTAAAAGTGTTTTTTCCACACTAATACAAGTGCAAAAGTGGTTTCCTGCACCAACACAAGTGCGAAAAGTGGTTTTTCAACACTAACACAAGTGCGAAAAATGTTTTTTCCACACTAATACAAGTGCAAAAGTGGTTTCCTGCACCAACACAAGTGCGAAAAGTGGTTTTTCAACACTAACACAAGTGCGAAAAGTGGTTTTTCAACACTAACACAAGTGCGAAAAGTGGTTTTTCAACACTAACACAAGTGCGAAAAGTGATTTTTCCACACTAATACAAGTGCAAAAGTAGTTTCCTGCACCAACACAAGTGCGAAAAGTGGTTTTTCAACACTAACACAAGTGCGAAAAGTGTTTTTTCAACACTAACACAAGTGCAAAAAGTGTTTTTTCCACACCAATACAAGTGCAAAAGTGGTTTCCTGCACCAACACAAGTGCGAAAAGTGGTTTTTCAACACTAACACAAGTGCGAAAAGTGGTTTTTCAACACTAACACAAGTGCGAAAAGTGGTTTTTCAACACTAACACAAGTGCGAAAAGTGGTTTTTCAACACTAACACAAGTGCGAAAAGTGGTTTCCTGCACCAACACAAGTGCGAAAAGTGGTTTTTCAACACTAACACAAGTGCAAAAAGTGTTTTTTCCACACCAATACAAGTGCAAAAGTGGTTTCCTGCACCAACACAAGTGCAAAAGTGGTTTCCTGCACCAACACAAGTGCGAAAAGTGGTTTTTCAACACTAACACAAGTGCGAAAAGTGTTTTTTCAACACTAACACAAGTGCGAAAAGTGTTTTTTCAACACTAACACAAGTGCGAAAAGTGGTTTTTCAACACTAACATAAGTGCGAAAAGTGTTTTTTCCACACTAATACAAGTGCAAAAGTGGTTTCCTGCACCAACACAAGTGCGAAAAGTGGTTTTTCAACACTAACACAAGTGCGAAAAGTGGTTTTTCAACACTAACACAAGTGCGAAAAGTGGTTTTTCAACACTATCACAAGTGCAAAAAGTGTTTTTTCCACACTAATACAAGTGCAAAAGTGGTTTCCTGCACCAACACAAGTGCGAAAAGTGGTTTTTCAACACTAACACAAGTGCGAAAAGTGTTTTTTCAACACTAACACAAGTGCGAAAAGTGGTTTTTCAACACTAACACAAGTGCGAAAAGTGTTTTTTCCACACTAATACAAGTGCAAAAGTGGTTTCCTGCACCAACACAAGTGCGAAAAGTGGTTTTTCAACACAAACACAAGTGCAAAAAGTGTTTTTTCCACACTAATACAAGTGCAAAAGTGGTTTCCTGCACCAACACAAGTGCGAAAAGTGGTTTTTCAACACTAACACAAGTGCGAAAAGTGGTTTTTCAACACTAACACAAGTGCGAAAAGTGGTTTTTCAACACTATCACAAGTGCAAAAAGTGTTTTTTCCACACTAATACAAGTGCAAAAGTGGTTTCCTGCACCAACACAAGTGCGAAAAGTGGTTTTTCAACACTAACACAAGTGCGAAAAGTGTTTTTTCAACACTAACACAAGTGCGAAAAGTGGTTTTTCAACACTAACACAAGTGCGAAAAGTGTTTTTTCCACACTAATACAAGTGCAAAAGTGGTTTCCTGCACCAACACAAGTGCGAAAAGTGGTTTTTCAACACTAACACAAGTGCAAAAAGTGTTTTTTCCACACCAATACAAGTGCAAAAGTGGTTTCCTGCACCAACACAAGTGCGAAAAGTGGTTTTTCAACACTAACACAAGTGCAAAAAGTGTTTTTTCCACACCAATACAAGTGCAAAAGTGGTTTCCTGCACCAACACAAGTGCGAAAAGTGGTTTTTCAACACTAACACAAGTGCGAAAAGTGGTTTTTCAACACTAACACAAGTGCGAAAAGTGGTTTTTCAACACTATCACAAGTGCAAAAAGTGTTTTTTCCACACTAATACAAATGCAAAAGTGGTTTCCTGCAACAACACAAGTGCGAAAAGTGGTTTTTCAACACTAACACAAGTGTGAAAAGTGGTTTTTCAACACTAACACAAGTGCAAAAAGTGGTTTTTCCACACTAATACAAGTGCAAAAGTGGTTTGCTGCACCAACACAAGTGAGAAAAGTGGTTTTTCAACACTAACACAAGTGCGAAAAGTGGTTTTTCCACACTAATACAAGTGCAAAAGTGGTTTCCTGCAACAACACAAGTGCGAAAAGTGGTTTTTCAACACTAACACAAGTGCGAAAAGTGGTTTTTCAACACTAACACAAGTGCGAAAAGTGGTTTTTCAACACTATCACAAGTGCAAAAAGTGTTTTTTCCACACTAATACAAGTGCAAAAGTGGTTTCCTGCACCAATAAAAGTGCGAAAAGTGGTTTTTCAACACTAACACAAGTGCGAAAAGTGGTTTTTCAACACTAACACAAGTGCGAAAAGTGGTTTTTCAACACCAACACAAGTGCGAAAAGTGGTTTTTCCAAAATTATACAAGTGCAAAATTGGTTTCCTGCACCAACACAAGTGCGAAAAGTGGTTTTTCAACACTAACACAAGTGCGAAAAGTGGTTTTTCAACACCAACACAAGTGCGAAAAGTGGTTTTTCAACACCAACACAAGTGCGAAAAGTGGTTTTTCAACACTAACACAAGTGCGAAAAGTGTTTTTTCCACACTAATACAAGTGCAAAAGTGGTTTCCTGCACCAACACAAGTGCGAAAAGTGGTTTTTCAACACTAACACAAGTGCGAAAAGTGGTTTTTCAACACTAACACAAGTGCGAAAAGTGTTTTTTCCACACTAATACAAGTGCAAAAGTGGTTTCCTGCACCAACACAAGTGCGAAACGTGGTTTTTCAACACTAACACAAGTGCGAAAAGTGTTTTTTCCACACTAATACAAGTGCAAAAGTGGTTTCCTGCACCAACACAAGTGCGAAAGGTGGTTTTTCAACACTAACACAAGTGCGAAAAGTGTTTTTTCAACACTAACACAAGTGCGAAAAGTGTTTTTCCACACTAAAACAAGTGCAAATGTGGTTCCCTGCACCAACACAAGTGCGAAAAGTGGTTTTTCAACACTAACACAAGTGCGAAAAGTGGTTTTTCAACACTAACACAAGTGCGAAAAGTGGTTTTTCAACACTATCACAAGTGCAAAAAGTGTTTTTTCCACACTAATACAAGTGCAAAAGTGGTTTCCTGCACCAACACAAGTGCGAAAAGTGGTTTTTCAACACTAACACAAGTGCGAAAAGTGTTTTTTCAACACTAACACAAGTGCGAAAAGTGGTTTTTCAACACTAACACAAGTGCGAAAAGTGTTTTTTCCACACTAATACAAGTGCAAAAGTGGTTTCCTGCACCAACACAAGTGCGAAAAGTGGTTTTTCAACACTAACACAAGTGCAAAAAGTATTTTTTCCACACCAATACAAGTGCAAAAGTGGTTTCCTGCACCAACACAAGTGCGAAAAGTGGTTTTTCAACACTAACACAAGTGCGAAAAGTGTTTTTTCCACACTAATACAAGTGCAAAAGTGGTTTCCTGCACCAACACAAGTGCGAAAAGTGGTTTTTCAACACTAACACAAGTGCGAAAAGTGGTTTTTCAACACTAACACAAGTGCGAAAAGTGGTTTTTCACCACTATCACAAGTGCAAAAAGTGTTTTTTCAACACTAATACAAGTGCAAAAGTGGTTTCCTGCACCAACACAAGTGCGAAAAGTGGTTTTTCAACACTAACACAAGTGCGAAAAGTGTTTTTTCAACACTAACACAAGTGCGAAAAGTGGTTTTACAACACTAACACAAGTGCGAAAAGTGGTTTTTCAACACTAACACAAGTGCGAAAAGTGTTTTTTCCACACTAATACAAGTGCAAAAGTGGTTTCCTGCACCAACACAAGTGCGAAAAGTGGTTTTTCAACACTAATACAAGTGCGAAAAGTGGTTTTTCAACACTAACACAAGTGCGAAAAGTGGTTTTTCAACACTATCACAAGTGCAAAAAGTGTTTTTTCCACACTAATACAAGTGCAAAAGTGGTTTCCTGCACCAACACAAGTGCAAAAAGTGGTTTTTCAACACTAACACAAGTGCGAAAAGTGTTTTTTCAACACTAACACAAGTGCGAAAAGTGGTTTTTCAACACTATCACAAGTGCGAAAAGTGTTTTTTCCACACTAATACAAGTGCAAAAGTGGTTTCCTGCACCAACACAAGTGCGAAAAGTGGTTTTTCAACACTAACACAAGTGCAAAAAGTGTTTTTTCCACACCAATACAAGTGCAAAAGTGGTTTCCTGCACCAACACAAGTGCGAAAAGTGGTTTTTCAACACTAACACAAGTGCGAAAAGTGTTTTTTCCACACTAATACAAGTGCAAAAGTGGTTTCCTGCACCAACACAAGTGCGAAAAGTGGTTTTTCAACACTAACACAAGTGCGAAAAGTGGTTTTTCAACACTAACACAAGTGCGAAAAGTGGTTTTTCAACACTATCACAAGTGCAAAAAGTGTTTTTTCCACACTAATACAAGTGCAAAAGTGGTTTCCTGCACCAACACAAGTGCGGAAAGTGGTTTTTCAACACTAACACAAGTGCGAAAAGTGGTTTTTCAACACTAACACAAGTGCGAAAAGTGTTTTTTCCACACTAATACAAGTGCAAAAGTGGTTTCCTGCACCAACACAAGTGCGAAAAGTGGTTTTTCAACACTAACACAAGTGCGAAAAGTGGTTTTTCAACACTAACACAAGTGCTAAAAGTGTTTTTTCCACACTAATACAAGTGCAAAAGTGGTTTCCTGCACCAACACAAGTGCGAAAAGTGGTTTTTCAACACTAACACAAGTGCGAAAAATGTTTTTTCCACACTAATACAAGTGCAAAAGTGGTTTCCTGCACCAACACAAGTGCGAAAAGTGGTTTTTCAACACTAACACAAGTGCGAAAAGTGGTTTTTCAACACTAACACAAGTGCGAAAAGTGGTTTTTCAACACTAACACAAGTGCGAAAAGTGTTTTTTCCACACTAATACAAGTGCAAAAGTAGTTTCCTGCACCAACACAAGTGCGAAAAGTGGTTTTTCAACACTAACACAAGTGCGAAAAGTGTTTTTTCAACACTAACACAAGTGCAAAAAGTGTTTTTTCCACACCAATACAAGTGCAAAAGTGGTTTCCTGCACCAACACAAGTGCGAAAAGTGGTTTTTCAACACTAACACAAGTGCGAAAAGTGGTTTTTCAACACTAACACAAGTGCGAAAAGTGGTTTTTCAACACTAACACAAGTGCGAAAAGTGGTTTTTCAACACTAACACAAGTGCGAAAAGTGGTTTTTCAACACTAACACAAGTGCGAAAAGTGGTTTTTCAACACTAACACAAGTGCGAAAAGTGGTTTTTCAACACTAACACAAGTGCGAAAAGTGGTTTTTCAACACTAACACAAGTGCGAAAAGTGGTTTTTCAACACTAACACAAGTGCGAAAAGTGTTTTTTCCACACTAATACAAGTGCAAAAGTAGTTTCCTGCACCAACACAAGTGCGAAAAGTGGTTTTTCAACACTAACACAAGTGCGAAAAGTGGTTTTTCAACACTAACACAAGTGCAAAAAGTGTTTTTTCCACATCAATACAAGTGCAAAAGTGGTTTCCTGCACCAACACAAGTGCGAAAAGTGGTTTTTCAACACTAACACAAGTGCGAAAAGTGGTTTTTCAACACTAACACAAGTGCGAAAAGTGGTTTTTCAACACTAACACAAGTGCGAAAAGTGGTTTTTCAACACTAACACAAGTGCGAAAAGTGGTTTTTCCACACTAATACAAGTGCAAAAGTGGTTTCCTGCACCAACACAAGTGCGAAAAGTGGTTTTTCAACACTAACACAAGTGCGAAAAGTGGTTTTTCAACACCAACACAAGTGCGAAAAGTGTTTTTTCCACACTAATACAAGTGCAAAAGTGGTTTCCTGCACCAACACAAGTGCGAAAAGTGGTTTTTCAACACTAACACAAGTGCGAAAAGTGGTTTTTCAACACTAACACAAGTGCGAAAAGTGGTTTTTCAACACTATCACAAGTGCAAAAAGTGTTTTTTCCACACTAATACAAGTGCAAAAGTGGTTTCCTGCACCAACACAAGTCCGAAAAGTGGTTTTTCAACACTAACACAAGTGCGAAAAGTGGTTTTTCAACACTAACACAAGTGCGAAAAGTGGTTTTTCCACACTAATACAAGTGCAAAAGTTGTTTCCTGCACCAACACAAGTGCGAAAATTGGTTTTTCAACACTAACACAAGTGCGAAAAGTGGTTTTTCAACACTAACACAAATGCGTAAAGTGGTTTTTCAACACTAACACAAGTGCGAAAAGTAGTTTTTCAACACTAACACAATTGCGAAAAGTAGTTTTTCAACACTATCACAAGTGCGAAAAGTGGGTTTTCCACACAAATACAAGTGCAAAAGTGCTTTCCTGCACCAACACAAGTGCGAAAAGTGGTTTTTCAACACTAACACAAGTGCGAAAAGTGGTTTTTCAACACCAACACAAGTGCGAAAAGTGGTTTTTCAACACTAACACAAGTGCGAAAAGTGGTTTTTCAACACTAACACAAATGCGAAAAGTGGTTTTTCAACACTAACACAAGTGCGAAAAGTGGTTTTTCAACACTAACACAAGTGCGAAAAGTGTTTTTCCACACTAATACAAGTGCAAAAGTGGTTTCCTGCACCAACACAAGTGCGAAAAGTGGTTTTTCAACACTAACACAAGTGCGAAAAGTGGTTTTTCAACACCAACACAAGTGCGAAAAGTGGTTTTTCAACACTAACACAAGTGCGAAAAGTGTTTTTTCCACACTAATACAAGTGCAAAAGTGGTTTCCTGCACCAACACAAGTGCGAAAAGTGGTTTTTCAACACTAACACAAGTGCGAAAAGTGGTTTTTCAACACTAACACAAGTGCGAAAAGTGGTTTTTCAACACTAACACAAGTGCGAAAAGTGGTTTTTCAACACTATCACAAGTGCAAAAAGTGTTTTTTCCACACTAATACAAGTGCGAAAGTGGTTTCCTGCACCAACACAAGTGCGAAAAGTGGTTTTTCAACACTAACACAAGTGCGAAAAGTGTTTTTTCAACACTAACACAAGTGCGAAAAGTGGTTTTTCAACACTAACACAAGTGCGAAAAGTGGTTTTTCAACACTAACACAAGTGCGAAAAGTGTTTTTTCCACACGAATACAAGTGCAAAAGTGGTTTCCTGCACCAACACAAGTGCGAAAAGTGGTTTTTCAACACTAACACAAGTGCGAAAAGTGGTTTTTCAACACTAACACAAGTGCGAAAAGTGGTTTTTCAACACTAACACAAGTGCGAAAAGTGGTTTTTCAACACTATCACAAGTGCAAAAAGTGTTTTTTCCACACTAATACAAGTGCAAAAGTGGTTTCCTGCACCAACACAAGTGCGAAAAGTGGTTTTTCAACACTAACACAAGTGCGAAAAGTGTTTTTTCAACACTAACACAAGTGCGAAAAGTGGTTTTTCAACACTAACACAAGTGCGAAAAGTGTTTTTTCCACACTAATACAAGTGCAAAAGTGGTTTCCTGCACCAACACAAGTGCGAAAAGTGGTTTTTCAACACTAACACAAGTGCAAAAAGTGTTTTTTCCACACCAATACAAGTGCAAAAGTGGTTTCCTGCACCAACACAAGTGCGAAAAGTGGTTTTTCAACACTAACACAAGTGCGAAAAGTGTTTTTTCCACACTAATACAAGTGCAAAAGTGGTTTCCTGCACCAACACAAGTGCGAAAAGTGGTTTTTCAACACTAACACAAGTGCGAAAAGTGGTTTTTCAACACTAACACAAGTGCGAAAAGTGGTTTTTCCACACTAATACAAGTGCAAAAGTGGTTTCCTGCACCAACACAAGTGCGAAAAGTGGTTTTTCAACACTAACACAAGTGCGAAAAGTGGTTTTTCAACACCAACACAAGTGCGAAAAGTGGTTTTTCAACACTAACACAAGTGCGAAAAGTGTTTTTTCCACACTAATACAAGTGCAAAAGTGGTTTCCTGCACCAACACAAGTGCGAAAAGTGGTTTTTCAACACTAACACAAGTGCGAAAAGTGGTTTTTCAACACTATCACAAGTGCAAAAAGTGTTTTTTCCACACTAATACAAGTGCAAAAGTGGTTTCCTGCACCAACACAAGTCCGAAAAGTGGTTTTTCAACACTAACACAAGTGCGAAAAGTGGTTTTTCAACACTAACACAAGTGCGAAAAGTGGTTTTTCCACACTAATACAAGTGCAAAAGTTGTTTCCTGCACCAACACAAGTGCGAAAATTGGTTTTTCAACACTAACACAAGTGCGAAAAGTGGTTTTTCAACACTAACACAAATGCGTAAAGTGGTTTTTCAACACTAACACAAGTGCGAAAAGTAGTTTTTCAACACTAACACAATTGCGAAAAGTAGTTTTTCAACACTATCACAAGTGCGAAAAGTGGGTTTTCCACACAAATACAAGTGCAAAAGTGCTTTCCTGCACCAACACAAGTGCGAAAAGTGGTTTTTCAACACTAACACAAGTGCGAAAAGTGGTTTTTCAACACCAACACAAGTGCGAAAAGTGGTTTTTCAACACTAACACAAGTGCGAAAAGTGGTTTTTCAACACTAACACAAATGCGAAAAGTGGTTTTTCAACACTAACACAAGTGCGAAAAGTGGTTTTTCAACACTAACACAAGTGCGAAAAGTGTTTTTCCACACTAATACAAGTGCAAAAGTGGTTTCCTGCACCAACACAAGTGCGAAAAGTGGTTTTTCAACACTAACACAAGTGCGAAAAGTGGTTTTTCAACACCAACACAAGTGCGAAAAGTGGTTTTTCAACACTAACACAAGTGCGAAAAGTGTTTTTTCCACACTAATACAAGTGCAAAAGTGGTTTCCTGCACCAACACAAGTGCGAAAAGTGGTTTTTCAACACTAACACAAGTGCGAAAAGTGGTTTTTTCAACACTAACACAAGTGCGAAAAGTGGTTTTTCAACACTATCACAAGTGCAAAAAGTGTTTTTTCCACACTAATACAAGTGCAAAAGTGGTTTCCTGCACCAACACAAGTGCGAAAAGTGGTTTTTCAACACTAACACAAGTGCGAAAAGTGTTTTTTCAACACTAACACAAGTGCGAAAAGTGGTTTTTCAACACTAACACAAGTGCGAAAAGTGGTTTTTCAACACTAACACAAGTGCGAAAAGTGTTTTTTCCACACGAATACAAGTGCAAAAGTGGTTTCCTGCACCAACACAAGTGCGAAAAGTGGTTTTTCAACACTAACACAAGTGCGAAAAGTGGTTTTTCAACACTAACACAAGTGCGAAAAGTGGTTTTTCAACACTATCACAAGTGCAAAAAGTGTTTTTCCACACTAATACAAGTGCAAAAGTGGTTTCCTGCACCAACACAAGTGCGAAAAGTGGTTTTTCAACACTAACACAAGTGCGAAAAGTGTTTTTTTCAACACTAACACAAGTGCGAAAAGTGGTTTTTCAACACTAACACAAGTGCGAAAAGTGTTTTTTCCACACTAATACAAGTGCAAAAGTGGTTTCCTGCACCAACACAAGTGCGAAAAGTGGTTTTTCAACACTAACACAAGTGCAAAAAGTGTTTTTTCCACACCAATACAAGTGCAAAAGTGGTTTCCTGCACCAACACAAGTGCGAAAAGTGGTTTTTCAACACTAACACAAGTGCGAAAAGTGTTTTTTCCACACTAATACAAGTGCAAAAGTGGTTTCCTGCACCAACACAAGTGCGAAAAGTGGTTTTTCAACACTAACACAAGTGCGAAAAGTGGTTTTTCAACACTAACACAAGTGCGAAAAGTGGTTTTTCAACACCAACACAAGTGCGAAAAGTGGTTTTTCAACACTAACACAAGTGCGAAAAGTGTTTTTTCCACACTAATACAAGTGCAAAAGTGGTTTCCTGCACCAACACAAGTGCGAAAAGTGGTTTTTCAACACTAACACAAGTGCGAAAAGTGGTTTTTCAACACTATCACAAGTGCAAAAAGTGTTTTTTCCACACTAATACAAGTGCAAAAGTGGTTTCCTGCACCAACACAAGTCCGAAAAGTGTTTTTTCAACACTAACACAAGTGCGAAAAGTGGTTTTTCAACACTAACACAAGTGCGAAAAGTGGTTTTTCCACACTAATACAAGTGCAAAAGTTGTTTCCTGCACCAACACAAGTGCGAAAATTGGTTTTTCAACACTAACACAAGTGCGAAAAGTGGTTTTTCAACACTAACACAAATGCGTAAAGTGGTTTTTCAACACTAACACAAGTGCAAAAAGTAGTTTTTCAACACTAACACAAGTGCGAAAAGTGGTTTTTCAACACTAACACAAATGCGAAAAGTGGTTTTTCAACACTAACACAAGTGCGAAAAGTGGTTTTTCAACACTAACACAAGTGCGAAAAGTGTTTTTCCACACTAATACAAGTGCAAAAGTGGTTTCCTGCACCAACACAAGTGCGAAAAGTGGTTTTTCAACACTAACACAAGTGCGAAAAGTGGTTTTTCAACACAACACAAGTGCGAAAAGTGGTTTTTCAACACTAACACAAGTGCGAAAAGTGTTTTTTCCACACTAATACAAGTGCAAAAGTGGTTTCCTGCACCAACACAAGTGCGAAAAGTGGTTTTTCAACACTAACACAAGTGCGAAAAGTGGTTTTCCTGCACCAACACAAGTGCGAAAAGTGGTTTTTCAACACTAACACAAGTGCGAAAAGTGGTTTTTCAACACTAACACAATTGCGAAAAGTAGTTTTTCAACACTATCACAAGTGCGAAAAGTGGGTTTTCCACACAAATACAAGTGCAAAAGTGCTTTCCTGCACCAACACAAGTGCGGAAAGTGGTTTTTCAACACTAACACAAGTGCGAAAAGTGGTTTTTCAACACCAACACAAGTGCGAAAAGTGGTTTTTCAACACTAACACAAGTGCGAAAAGTGGTTTTTCAACACTAACACAAATGCGAAAAGTGGTTTTTCAACACTAACACAAGTGCGAAAAGTGGTTTTTCAACACTAACACAAGTGCGAAAAGTGTTTTTCCACACTAATACAAGTGCAAAAGTGGTTTCCTGCACCAACACAAGTGCGAAAAGTGGTTTTTCAACACTAACACAAGTGCGAAAAGTGGTTTTTCAACACCAACACAAGTGCGAAAAGTGGTTTTTCAACACTAACACAAGTGCGAAAAGTGTTTTTTCCACACTAATACAAGTGCAAAAGTGGTTTCCTGCACCAACACAAGTGCGAAAAGTGGTTTTTCAACACTAACACAAGTGCGAAAAGTGGTTTTTCAACACTAACACAAGTGCGAAAAGTGGTTTTTCAACACTATCACAAGTGCAAAAAGTGTTTTTTCCACACTAATACAAGTGCAAAAGTGGTTTCCTGCACCAACACAAGTGCGAAAAGTGGTTTTTCAACACTAACACAAGTGCGAAAAGTGTTTTTTCAACACTAACACAAGTGCGAAAAGTGGTTTTTCAACACTAACACAAGTGCGAAAAGTGGTTTTTCAACACTAACACAAGTGCGAAAAGTGTTTTTTCCACACGAATACAAGTGCAAAAGTGGTTTCCTGCACCAACACAAGTGCGAAAAGTGGTTTTTCAACACTAACACAAGTGCGAAAAGTGGTTTTTCAACACTAACACAAGTGCGAAAAGTGGTTTTTCAACACTATCACAAGTGCAAAAAGTGTTTTTTCCACACTAATACAAGTGCAAAAGTGGTTTCCTGCACCAACACAAGTGCGAAAAGTGGTTTTTCAACACTAACACAAGTGCGAAAAGTGTTTTTTCAACACTAACACAAGTGCGAAAAGTGGTTTTTCAACACTAACACAAGTGCGAAAAGTGTTTTTTCCACACTAATACAAGTGCAAAAGTGGTTTCCTGCACCAACACAAGTGCGAAAAGTGGTTTTTCAACACTAACACAAGTGCAAAAAGTGTTTTTTCCACACCAATACAAGTGCAAAAGTGGTTTCCTGCACCAACACAAGTGCGAAAAGTGGTTTTTCAACACTAACACAAGTGCGAAAAGTGTTTTTTCCACACTAATACAAGTGCAAAAGTGGTTTCCTGCACCAACACAAGTGCGAAAAGTGGTTTTTCAACACTAACACAAGTGCGAAAAGTGGTTTTTCAACACTAACACAAGTGCGAAAAGTGGTTTTTCAACACCAACACAAGTGCGAAAAGTGGTTTTTCAACACTAACACAAGTGCGAAAAGTGTTTTTTCCACACTAATACAAGTGCAAAAGTGGTTTCCTGCACCAACACAAGTGCGAAAAGTGGTTTTTCAACACTAACACAAGTGCGAAAAGTGGTTTTTCAACACTATCACAAGTGCAAAAAGTGTTTTTTCCACACTAATACAAGTGCAAAAGTGGTTTCCTGCACCAACACAAGTCCGAAAAGTGGTTTTTCAACACTAACACAAGTGCGAAAAGTGGTTTTTCAACACTAACATAGTGCGAAAAGTGGTTTTTCCACACTAATACAAGTGCAAAAGTTGTTTCCTGCACCAACACAAGTGCGAAAATTGGTTTTTCAACACTAACACAAGTGCGAAAAGTGGTTTTTCAACACTAACACAAATGCGTAAAGTGGTTTTTCAACACTAACACAAGTGCGAAAAGTAGTTTTTCAACACTAACACAATTGCGAAAAGTAGTTTTTCAACACTATCACAAGTGCGAAAAGTGGGTTTCCACACAAATACAAGTGCAAAAGTGCTTTCCTGCACCAACACAAGTGCGAAAAGTGGTTTTTCAACACTAACACAAGTGCGAAAAGTGGTTTTTCAACACCAACACAAGTGCGAAAAGTGGTTTTTCAACACTAACACAAGTGCGAAAAGTGGTTTTTCAACACTAACACAAATGCGAAAAGTGGTTTTTCAACACTAACACAAGTGCGAAAAGTGGTTTTTCAACACTAACACAAGTGCGAAAAGTGTTTTTCCACACTAATACAAGTGCAAAAGTGGTTTCCTGCACCAACACAAGTGCGAAAAGTGGTTTTTCAACACTAACACAAGTGCGAAAAGTGGTTTTTCAACACCAACACAAGTGCGAAAAGTGGTTTTTCAACACTAACACAAGTGCGAAAAGTGTTTTTTCCACACTAATACAAGTGCAAAAGTGGTTTCCTGCACCAACACAAGTGCGAAAAGTGGTTTTCAACACTAACACAAGTGCGAAAAGTGGTTTTTCAACACTAACACAAGTGCGAAAAGTGGTTTTTCAACACTATCACAAGTGCAAAAAGTGTTTTTTCCACACTAATACAAGTGCAAAAGTGGTTTCCTGCACCAACACAAGTGCGAAAAGTGGTTTTTCAACACTAACACAAGTGCGAAAAGTGTTTTTTCAACACTAACACAAGTGCGAAAAGTGGTTTTTCAACACTAACACAAGTGCGAAAAGTGGTTTTTCAACACTAACACAAGTGCGAAAAGTGTTTTTTCCACACGAATACAAGTGCAAAAGTGGTTTCCTGCACCAACACAAGTGCGAAAAGTGGTTTTTCAACACTAACACAAGTGCGAAAAGTGTTTTTTCAACACTAACACAAGTGCGAAAAGTGTTTTTTCCACACGAATACAAGTGCAAAAGTGGTTTCCTGCACCAACACAAGTGCGAAAAGTGGTTTTTCAACACTAACACAAGTGCGAAAAGTGGTTTTTCAACACTAACACAAGTGCGAAAAGTGTTTTTTCCACACGAATACAAGTGCAAAAGTGGTTTCCTGCACCAACACAAGTGCGAAAAGTGGTTTTTCAACACTAACACAAGTGCGAAAAGTGGTTTTTCAACACTAACACAAGTGCGAAAAGTGGTTTTTCAACACTATCACAAGTGCAAAAAGTGTTTTTTCCACACTAATACAAGTGCAAAAGTGGTTTCCTGCACCAACACAAGTGCGAAAAGTGGTTTTTCAACACTAACACAAGTGCGAAAAGTGTTTTTTCAACACTAACACAAGTGCGAAAAGTGGTTTTTCAACACTAACACAAGTGCGAAAAGTGTTTTTTCCACACTAATACAAGTGCAAAAGTGATTTCCTGCACCAACACAAGTGCGAAAAGTGGTTTTTCAACACTAACACAAGTGCAAAAAGTGTTTTTTCCACACCAATACAAGTGCAAAAGTGGTTTCCTGCACCAACACAAGTGCGAAAAGTGGTTTTTCAACACTAACACAAGTGCGAAAAGTGTTTTTTCCACACTAATACAAGTGCAAAAGTGGTTTCCTGCACCAACACAAGTGCGAAAAGTGGTTTTTCAACACTAACACAAGTGCGAAAAGTGGTTTTTCAACACTAACACAAGTGCGAAAAGTGGTTTTTCAACACCAACACAAGTGCGAAAAGTGGTTTTTCAACACTAACACAAGTGCGAAAAGTGTTTTTTCCACACTAATACAAGTGCAAAAGTGGTTTCCTGCACCAACACAAGTGCGAAAAGTGGTTTTTCAACACTAACACAAGTGCGAAAAGTGGTTTTTCAACACTATCACAAGTGCAAAAAGTGTTTTTTCCACACTAATACAAGTGCAAAAGTGGTTTCCTGCACCAACACAAGTCCGAAAAGTGGTTTTTCAACACTAACACAAGTGCGAAAAGTGGTTTTTTCAACACTAACATAAGTGCGAAAAGTGGTTTTTCCACACTAATACAAGTGCAAAAGTTGTTTCCTGCACCAACACAAGTGCGAAAATTGGTTTTTCAACACTAACACAAGTGCGAAAAGTGGTTTTTCAACACTAACACAAATGCGTAAAGTGGTTTTTCAACACTAACACAAGTGCGAAAAGTAGTTTTTCAACACTAACACAATTGCGAAAAGTAGTTTTTCAACACTATCACAAGTGCGAAAAGTGGTTTTCCACACAAATACAAGTGCAAAAGTGCTTTCCTGACACCAACACAAGTGCGAAAAGTGGTTTTTCAACACTAACACAAGTGCGAAAAGTGGTTTTTCAACACCAACACAAGTGCGAAAAGTGGTTTTTCAACACTAACACAAGTGCGAAAAGTGGTTTTTCAACACTAACACAAATGCGAAAAGTGGTTTTTCAACACTAACACAAGTGCGAAAAGTGGTTTTTCAACACTAACACAAGTGCGAAAAGTGTTTTTCCACACTAATACAAGTGCAAAAGTGGTTTCCTGCACCAACACAAGTGCGAAAAGTGGTTTTTCAACACTAACACAAGTGCGAAAAGTGGTTTTTCAACACCAACACAAGTGCGAAAAGTGGTTTTTCAACACTAACACAAGTGCGAAAAGTGTTTTTTCCACACTAATACAAGTGCAAAAGTGGTTTCCTGCACCAACACAAGTGCGAAAAGTGGTTTTTCAACACTAACACAAGTGCGAAAAGTGGTTTTTCAACACTAACACAAGTGCGAAAAGTGGTTTTTCAACACTATCACAAGTGCGAAAAAGTGTTTTTTCCACACTAATACAAGTGCAAAAGTGGTTTCCTGCACCAACACAAGTGCGAAAAGTGGTTTTTCAACACTAACACAAGTGCGAAAAGTGTTTTTTCAACACTAACACAAGTGCGAAAAGTGGTTTTTCAACACTAACACAAGTGCGAAAAGTGGTTTTTCAACACTAACACAAGTGCGAAAAGTGTTTTTTCCACACGAATACAAGTGCAAAAGTGGTTTCCTGCACAACACAAGTGCGAAAAGTGGTTTTTCAACACTAACACAAGTGCGAAAAGTGGGTTTTCAACACTAACACAAGTGCGAAAAGTGGTTTTTCAACACTATCACAAGTGCAAAAAGTGTTTTTTCCACACTAATACAAGTGCAAAAGTGGTTTCCTGCACCAACACAAGTGCGAAAAGTGGTTTTTCAACACTAACACAAGTGCGAAAAGTGTTTTTTCAACACTAACACAAGTGCGAAAAGTGGTTTTTCAACACTAACACAAGTGCGAAAAGTGTTTTTTTCCACACTAATACAAGTGCAAAAGTGGTTTCCTGCACCAACACAAGTGCGAAAAGTGGTTTTTCAACACTAACACAAGTGCAAAAGTGTTTTTTCCACACCAATACAAGTGCAAAAGTGGTTTCCTGCACCAACACAAGTGCGAAAAGTGGTTTTTCAACACTAACACAAGTGCGAAAAGTGTTTTTTCCACACTAATACAAGTGCAAAAGTGGTTTCCTGCACCAACACAAGTGCGAAAAGTGGTTTTTCAACACTAACACAAGTGCGAAAAGTGGTTTTTCAACACTAACACAAGTGCGAAAAGTGGTTTTTCCACACTAATACAAGTGCAAAAGTGGTTTCCTGCACCAACACAAGTGCGAAACGTGGTTTTTCAACACTAACACAAGTACGAAAAGTGTTTTTTCCACAGTAATACAAGTGCAAAAGTGGTTTCCTGCACCAACACAAGTGCGAAAAGTGGTTTTTCAACACTAACACAAGTGCGAAAAGTGTTTTTTCCACACTAATACAAGTGCAAAAGTGGTTTCCTGCACCAACACAAGTGCGAAAAGTGGTTTTTCAACACTAACACAAGTGCGAAAAGTGGTTTTTCAACACTAACACAAGTGCGAAAAGTGGTTTTTCAACACTATCACAAGTGCAAAAAGTGTTTTTTCCACACTAATACAAGTGCAAAAGTGGTTTCCTGCACCAACACAAGTGCGAAAAGTGGTTTTTCAACACTAACACAAGTGCGAAAAGTGTTTTTCAACACTAACACAAGTGCGAAAAGTGGTTTTACAACACTAACACAAGTGCGAAAAGTGTTTTTCAACACTAACACAAGTGCGAAAAGTGTTTTTTCCACACTAATACAAGTGCAAAAGTGGTTTCCTGCACAACACAAGTGCGAAAAGTGGTTTTTCAATACAAGTGCGAAAAGTGGTTTTTCAACACTAACACAAGTGCGAAAAGTGGTTTTTCAACACTATCACAAGTGCAAAAAGTGTTTTTTCCACACTAATACAAGTGCAAAAGTGGTTTCCTGCACCAACACAAGTGCAAAAAGTGGTTTTTCAACACTAACACAAGTGCGAAAAGTGTTTTTTCAACACTAACACAAGTGCGAAAAGTGGTTTTTCAACACTATCACAAGTGCGAAAAGTGTTTTTTCCACACTAATACAAGTGCAAAAGTGGTTTCCTGCACCAACACAAGTGCGAAAAGTGGTTTTTCAACACTAACACAAGTGCAAAAAGTGTTTTTTCCACACCAATACAAGTGCAAAAGTGGTTTCCTGCACCAACACAAGTGCGAAAAGTGGTTTTTCAACACTAACACAAGTGCGAAAAGTGTTTTTTCCACACTAATACAAGTGCAAAAGTGGTTTCCTGCACCAACACAAGTGTGAAAAGTGGTTTTCAACACTAACACAAGTGCGAAAAGTGGTTTTTCAACACTAACACAAGTGCGAAAAGTG
The DNA here is from genome assembly GCF_964187855.1 of Myxine glutinosa. Classification (NCBI taxonomy): domain Eukaryota; kingdom Metazoa; phylum Chordata; class Myxini; order Myxiniformes; family Myxinidae; genus Myxine; species Myxine glutinosa. Next base: position 25,228 of record NW_027616564.1, read on the forward strand.
GTTTTTCAACACTATCACAAGTGCAAAAAGTGTTTTTTCCACACTAATACAAGTGCAAAAGTGGTTTCCTGCACCAACACAAGTGCGGAAAGTGGTTTTTCAACACTAACACAAGTGCGAAAAGTGGTTTTTCAACACTAACACAAGTGCGAAAAGTGTTTTTTCCACACTAATACAAGTGCAAAAGTGGTTTCCTGCACCAACACAAGTGCGAAAAGTGTTTTTTCAACACTAACACAAGTGCGAAAAGTGGTTTTTCAACACTAACACAAGTGCTAAAAGTGTTTTTTCCACACTAATACAAGTGCAAAAGTGGTTTCCTGCACCAACACAAGTGCGAAAAGTGGTTTTTCAACACTAACACAAGTGCGAAAAATGTTTTTTCCACACTAATACAAGTGCAAAAGTGGTTTCCTGCACCAACACAAGTGCGAAAAGTGGTTTTTCAACACTAACACAAGTGCGAAAAGTGGTTTTTCAACACTAACACAAGTGCGAAAAGTGGTTTTTCAACACTAACACAAGTGCGAAAAGTGTTTTTTCCACACTAATACAAGTGCAAAAGTAGTTTCCTGCACCAACACAAGTGCGAAAAGTGGTTTTTCAACACTAACACAAGTGCGAAAAGTGATTTTTCAACACTAACACAAGTGCAAAAAGTGTTTTTTCCACACCAATACAAGTGCAAAAGTGGTTTCCTGCACCAACACAAGTGCGAAAAGTGGTTTTTCAACACTAACACAAGTGCGAAAAGTGGTTTTTCAACACTAACACAAGTGCGAAAAGTGGTTTTTCAACACTAACACAAGTGCGAAAAGTGGTTTTTCAACACTAACACAAGTGCGAAAAGTGGTTTTTCAACACTAACACAAGTGCGAAAAGTGGTTTTTCAACACTAACACAAGTGCGAAAAGTGGTTTTTCAACACTAACACAAGTGCGAAAAGTGGTTTTTCAACACTAACACAAGTGCGAAAAGTGGTTTTTCAACACTAACACAAGTGCGAAAAGTGTTTTTTCCACACTAATACAAGTGCAAAAGTAGTTTCCTGCACCAACACAAGTGCGAAAAGTGGTTTTTCAACACTAACACAAGTGCGAAAAGTGGTTTTTCAACACTAACACAAGTGCAAAAAGTGTTTTTTCCACATCAATACAAGTGCAAAAGTGGTTTCCTGCACCAACACAAGTGCGAAAAGTGGTTTTTCAACACTAACACAAGTGCGAAAAGTGGTTTTTCAACACTAACACAAGTGCGAAAAGTGGTTTTTCAACACTAACACAAGTGCGAAAAGTGGTTTTTCAACACTAACACAAGTGCGAAAAGTGGTTTTTCCACACTAATACAAGTGCAAAAGTGGTTTCCTGCACCAACACAAGTGCGAAAAGTGGTTTTTCAACACTAACACAAGTGCGAAAAGTGGTTTTTCAACACCAACACAAGTGCGAAAAGTGGTTTTTCAACACTAACACAAGTGCGAAAAGTGTTTTTTCCACACTAATACAAGTGCAAAAGTGGTTTCCTGCACCAACACAAGTGCGAAAAGTGGTTTTTCAACACTAACACAAGTGCGAAAAGTGGTTTTTCAACACTAACACAAGTGCGAAAAGTGGTTTTTCAACACTATCACAAGTGCAAAAAGTGTTTTTTCCACACTAATACAAGTGCAAAAGTGGTTTCCTGCACCAACACAAGTCCGAAAAGTGGTTTTTCAACACTAACACAAGTGCGAAAAGTGGTTTTTCAACACTAACACAAGTGCGAAAAGTGGTTTTTCCACACTAATACAAGTGCAAAAGTTGTTTCCTGCACCAACACAAGTGCGAAAATTGGTTTTTCAACACTAACACAAGTGCGAAAAGTGGTTTTTCAACACTAACACAAATGCGTAAAGTGGTTTTTCAACACTAACACAAGTGCGAAAAGTAGTTTTTCAACACTAACACAATTGCGAAAAGTAGTTTTTCAACACTATCACAAGTGCGAAAAGTGGGTTTTCCACACAAATACAAGTGCAAAAGTGCTTTCCTGCACCAACACAAGTGCGAAAAGTGGTTTTTCAACACTAACACAAGTGCGAAAAGTGGTTTTTCAACACCAACACAAGTGCGAAAAGTGGTTTTTCAACACTAACACAAGTGCGAAAAGTGGTTTTTCAACACTAACACAAATGCGAAAAGTGGTTTTTCAACACTAACACAAGTGCGAAAAGTGGTTTTTCAACACTAACACAAGTGCGAAAAGTGTTTTTCCACACTAATACAAGTGCAAAAGTGGTTTCCTGCACCAACACAAGTGCGAAAAGTGGTTTTTCAACACTAACACAAGTGCGAAAAGTGGTTTTTCAACACCAACACAAGTACGAAAAGTGGTTTTTCAACACTAACACAAGTGCGAAAAGTGTTTTTTCCACACTAATACAAGTGCAAAAGTGGTTTCCTGCACCAACACAAGTGCGAAAAGTGGTTTTTCAACACTAACACAAGTGCGAAAAGTGGTTTTTCAACACTAACACAAGTGCGAAAAGTGGTTTTTCAACACTATCACAAGTGCAAAAAGTGTTTTTTCCACACTAATACAAGTGCAAAAGTGGTTTCCTGCACCAACACAAGTGCGAAAAGTGGTTTTTCAACACTAACACAAGTGCGAAAAGTGTTTTTTCAACACTAACACAAGTGTGAAAAGTGGTTTTTCAACACTAACACAAGTGCGAAAAGTGGTTTTTCAACACTAACACAAGTGCGAAAAGTGTTTTTTCCACACGAATACAAGTGCAAAAGTGGTTTCCTGCACCAACACAAGTGCGAAAAGTGGTTTTTCAACACTAACACAAGTGCGAAAAGTGGTTTTTCAACACTAACACAAGTGCGAAAAGTGGTTTTTCAACACTATCACAAGTGCAAAAAGTGTTTTTTCCACACTAATACAAGTGCAAAAGTGGTTTCCTGCACAACACAAGTGCGAAAAGTGGTTTTTCAACACTAACACAAGTGCGAAAAGTGTTTTTTCAACACTAACACAAGTGCGAAAAGTGGTTTTTCAACACTAACACAAGTGCGAAAAGTGTTTTTTCCACACTAATACAAGTGCAAAAGTGGTTTCCTGCACCAACACAAGTGCGAAAAGTGGTTTTTCAACACTAACACAAGTGCAAAAAGTGTTTTTTCCACACCAATACAAGTGCAAAAGTGGTTCCTGCACCAACACAAGTGCGAAAAGTGGTTTTTCAACACTAACACAAGTGCGAAAAGTGTTTTTTCCACACTAATACAAGTGCAAAAGTGGTTTCCTGCACCAACACAAGTGCGAAAAGTGGTTTTTCAACACTAACACAAGTGTGAAAAGTGGTTTTTCAACACTAACACAAGTGCGAAAAGTGGTTTTTCCACACTAATACAAGTGCAAAAGTGGTTTCCTGCACCAACACAAGTGCGAAAAGTGGTTTTTCAACACTAACACAAGTGCGAAAAGTGGTTTTTCAACACCAACACAAGTGCGAAAAGTGGTTTTTCAACACTAACACAAGTGCGAAAAGTGTTTTTTCCACACTAATACAAGTGCAAAAGTGGTTTCCTGCACCAACACAAGTGCGAAAAGTGGTTTTTCAACACTAACACAAGTGCGAAAAGTGGTTTTTCAACACTATCACAAGTGCAAAAAGTGTTTTTTCCACACTAATACAAGTGCAAAAGTGGTTTCCTGCACCAACACAAGTCCGAAAGGTTTTTCAACACTAACACAAGTGCGAAAAGTGGTTTTTCAACACTAACACAAGTGCGAAAAGTGGTTTTTCCACACTAATACAAGTGCAAAAGTTGTTTCCTGCACCAACACAAGTGCGAAAATTGGTTTTTCAACACTAACACAAGTGCGAAAAGTGGTTTTTCAACACTAACACAAGTGCGAAAAGTGTTTTTTCAACACTAACACAAATGCGAAAAGTGGTTTTTCAACACTAACACAAGTGCGAAAAGTGGTTTTTCAACACTATCACAAGTGCAAAAAGTGTTTTTTCCACACTAATACAAGTGCAAAAGTGCTTTCCTGCAACAACACAAGTGCGAAAAGTGGTTTTTCAACACTAACACAAGTGCGAAAAGTGGTTTTTCAACACCAACACAAGTGCGAAAAGTGGTTTTTCAACACTAACACAAGTGCGAAAAGTGGTTTTTCAACACTAACACAAATGCGAAAAGTGGTTTTTCAACACTAACACAAGTGCGAAAAGTGGTTTTTCAACACTAACACAAGTGCGAAAAGTGTTTTTCCACACTAATACAAGTGCAAAAGTGGTTTCCTGCACCAACACAAGTGCGAAAAGTGGTTTTTCAACACTAACACAAGTGCGAAAAGTGGTTTTTCAACACCAACACAAGTGCGAAAAGTGGTTTTTCAACACTAACACAAGTGCGAAAAGTGTTTTTTCCACACTAATACAAGTGCAAAAGTGGTTTCCTGCACCAACACAAGTGCGAAAAGTGGTTTTTCAACACTAACACAAGTGCGAAAAGTGGTTTTTCAACACTAACACAAGTGCGAAAAGTGGTTTTTCAACACTATCACAAGTGCAAAAAGTGTTTTTTTCCACACTAATACAAGTGCAAAAGTGGTTTCCTGCACCAACACAAGTGCGAAAAGTGGTTTTTCAACACTAACACAAGTGCGAAAAGTGTTTTTTCAACACTAACACAAGTGCGAAAAGTGGTTTTTCAACACTAACACAAGTGCGAAAAGTGGTTTTTCAACACTAACACAAGTGCGAAAAGTGTTTTTTCCACACGAATACAAGTGCAAAAGTGGTTTCCTGCACCAACACAAGTGCGAAAAGTCGGTTTTTCAACACTAACACAAGTGCGAAAAGTGGTTTTTCAACACTAACACAAGTGCGAAAAGTGGTTTTTCAACACTATCGCAAGTGCAAAAAGTGTTTTTTCCACACTAATACAAGTGCAAAAGTGGTTTCCTGCACCAACACAAGTGCGAAAAGTGGTTTTTCAACACTAACACAAGTGCGAAAAGTGTTTTTTCAACACTAACACAAGTGCGAAAAGTGGTTTTTCAACACTAACACAAGTGCGAAAAGTGTTTTTTCCACACTAATACAAGTGCAAAAGTGGTTTCCTGCACCAACACAAGTGCGAAAAGTGGTTTTTTCAACACTAACACAAGTGCAAAAAGTGTTTTTTCCACACCAATACAAGTGCAAAAGTGGTTTCCTGCACCAACACAAGTGCGAAAAGTGGTTTTTCAACACTAACACAAGTGCGAAAAGTGTTTTTTCCACACTAATACAAGTGCAAAAGTGGTTTCCTGCACCAACACAAGTGCGAAAAGTGGTTTTTCAACACTAACACAAGTGCGAAAAGTGGTTTTTCAACACTAACACAAGTGCGAAAAGTGGTTTTTCAACACCAACACAAGTGCGAAAAGTGGTTTTTCAACACTAACACAAGTGCGAAAAGTGGTTTTTCAACACTAACACAAGTGCGAAAAGTGGTTTTTCCACACTAATACAAGTGCAAAAGTTGTTTCCTGCACCAACACAAGTGCGAAAATTGGTTTTTCAACACTAACACAAGTGCGAAAAGTGGTTTTTCAACACTAACACAAGTGCGAAAAGTGGTTTTTCAACACTAACACAAATGCGAAAAGTGGTTTTTCAACACTAACACAAGTGCGAAAAGTGGTTTTTCAACACTATCACAAGTGCAAAAAGTGTTTTTTCCACACTAATACAAGTGCAAAAGTGCTTTCCTGCAACAACACAAGTGCGAAAAGTGGTTTTTCAACACTAACACAAGTGTGAAAAGTGGTTTTTCAACACCAACACAAGTGCGAAAAGTGGTTTTTCAACACTAACACAAGTGCGAAAAGTGGTTTTTCAACACTAACACAAATGCGAAAAGTGGTTTTTTCAACACTAACACAAGTGCGAAAAGTGGTTTTTCAACACTAACACAAGTGCGAAAAGTGTTTTTCCACACTAATACAAGTGCAAAAGTGGTTTCCTGCACCAACACAAGTGCGAAAAGTGGTTTTTCAACACTAACACAAGTGCGAAAAGTGGTTTTTCAACACCAACACAAGTGCGAAAAGTGGTTTTTCAACACTAACACAAGTGCGAAAAGTGTTTTTTCCACACTAATACAAGTGCAAAAGTGGTTTCCTGCACCAACACAAGTGCGAAAAGTGGTTTTTCAACACTAACACAAGTGCGAAAAGTGGTTTTTTCAACACTAACACAAGTGCGAAAAGTGGTTTTTCAACACTATCACAAGTGCAAAAAGTGTTTTTTCCACACTAATACAAGTGCAAAAGTGGTTTCCTGCACCAACACAAGTGCGAAAAGTGGTTTTTCAACACTAACACAAGTGCGAAAAGTGTTTTTTCAACACTAACACAAGTGCGAAAAGTGGTTTTTCAACACTAACACAAGTGCGAAAAGTGGTTTTTCAACACTAACACAAGTGCGAAAAGTGTTTTTTCCACACGAATACAAGTGCAAAAGTGGTTTCCTGCACCAACACAAGTGCGAAAAGTGGTTTTTCAACACTAACACAAGTGCGAAAAGTGGTTTTTCAACACTAACACAAGTGCGAAAAGTGGTTTTTCAACACTATCACAAGTGCAAAAAGTGTTTTTTCCACACTAATACAAGTGCAAAAGTGGTTTCCTGCACCAACACAAGTGCGAAAAGTGGTTTTTCAACACTAACACAAGTGCGAAAAGTGTTTTTTCAACACTAACACAGTGCGAAAAGTGGTTTTTCAACACTAACACAAGTGCGAAAAGTGTTTTTTTCCACACCTAATACAAGTGCAAAAGTGGTTTCCTGCACCAACACAAGTGCGAAAAGTGGTTTTTCAACACTAACACAAGTGCAAAAGTGTTTTTTCCAACCAATACAAGTGCAAAAGTGGTTCCTGCACCAACACAAGTGCGAAAAGTGGTTTTTCAACACTTAACACAAGTGCGAAAAGTGTTTTTTCCACATAATACAAGTGCAAAAGTGGTTTCCTGCACAACACAAGTGCGAAAAAGTGGTTTTTCAACACTAACACAAGTGCGAAAAGTGGTTTTTCAACACTAACACAAGTGCGAAAAGTGGTTTTTTCAACACCAACACAAGTGCGAAAAGTGGTTTTTCAACACTAACACAAGTGCGAAAAGTGTTTTTTCCACACTAATACAAGTGCAAAAGTGGTTTCCTGCACCAACACAAGTGCGAAAAGTGGTTTTTCAACACTAACACAAGTGCGAAAGTGGTTTTCAACACTATCACAAGTGCAAAAAGTGTTTTTTCCACACTAATACAAGTGCAAAAGTGGTTTCCTGCACCAACACAAGTCCGAAAAGTGGTTTTTCAACACTAACACAAGTGCGAAAAGTGGTTTTGTTTCAACACTAACACAAGTGCGAAAAGTGGTTTTTCCACACTAATACAAGTGCAAAAGTTGTTTCCTGCACCAACACAAGTGCGAAAATTGTTTTTCAACACTAACACAAGTGCGAAAAGTGTTTTTCAACACTAACACAAATGCGTAAAGTGGTTTTTCAACACTAACACAAGTGCGAAAAGTAGTTTTTTCAACACTAACACAATTGCGAAAAGTAGTTTTTCAACACTATCACAAGTGCGAAAAAGTGGGTTTTCCACACAATACAAGTGCAAAAGTGCTTTCCTGCACCAACACAGTGCGAAAAGTGGTTTTTTCAACACTAACACAAGTGCGAAAAGTGGTTTTTCAACACCAACACAAGTGCGAAAAGTGGTTTTTCCACACTAACACAAGTGCGAAAAGTGGTTTTTCAACACTAACACAAATGCGAAAAGTGGTTTTTCAACACTAACACAAGTGCGAAAAGTGGTTTTTCAACACTAACACAAGTGCGAAAAGTGTTTTTCCACACTAATACAAGTGCAAAAGTGGTTTCCTGCACCAACACAAGTGCGAAAGTGGTTTTTCAACACTAACACAAGTGCGAAAAGTGGTTTTTCACACCAACACAAGTGCGAAAAGTGGTTTTTCAACACTAACACAAGTGCGAAAAGTGTTTTTTCCACACTAATACAAGTGCAAAAGTGGTTTCTGCACCAACACAAGTGCGAAAAGTGGTTTTTTCAACACACTACACAAGTGCGAAAGTGTTTTTTCAACACTAACACAAGTGCGAAAAGTGGTTTTTCAACACTAACACAAGTGCGAAAAGTGGTTTTTCAACACTATCACAAGTGCAAAAAGTGTTTTTTCCACACTAATACAAGTGCAAAAGTGGTTTCCTGCACCAACACAAGTGCGAAAAGTGGTTTTTCAACACTAACACAAGTGCGAAAAGTGTTTTTTCAACACTAACACAAGTGCGAAAAGTGGTTTTTCAACACTAACACAAGTGCGAAAAGTGGTTTTTCAACACTAACACAAGTGCGAAAAGTGTTTTTTCCACACGAATACAAGTGCAAAAGTGGTTTCCTGCACCAACACAAGTGCGAAAAGTGGTTTTTCAACACTAACACAAGTGCGAAAAGTGGTTTTTCAACACTAACACAAGTGCGAAAAGTGGTTTTTCAACACTATCACAAGTGCAAAAAGTGTTTTTTCCACACTAATACAAGTGCAAAAGTGGTTTCCTGCACCAACACAAGTGCGAAAAGTGGTTTTTCAACACTAACACAAGTGCGAAAAGTGTTTTTTCAACACTAACACAAGTGCGAAAAGTGGTTTTTCAACACTAACACAAGTGCGAAAAGTGTTTTTTCCACACTAATACAAGTGCAAAAGTGGTTTCCTGCACCAACACAAGTGCGAAAAGTGGTTTTTCAACACTAACACAAGTGCAAAAAGTGTTTTTTCCACACCAATACAAGTGCAAAAGTGGTTTCCTGCACCAACACAAGTGCGAAAAGTGGTTTTTCAACACTAACACAAGTGCGAAAAGTGTTTTTTCCACACTAATACAAGTGCAAAAGTGGTTTCCTGCACCAACACAAGTGCGAAAAGTGGTTTTTCAACACTAACACAAGTGCGAAAAGTGGTTTTTCAACACTAACACAAGTGCGAAAAGTGGTTTTTCAACACCAACACAAGTGCGAAAAGTGGTTTTTCAACACTAACACAAGTGCGAAAAGTGTTTTTTCCACACTAATACAAGTGCAAAAGTGGTTTCCTGCACCAACACAAGTGCGAAAAGTGGTTTTTCAACACTAACACAAGTGCGAAAAGTGGTTTTTCAACACTATCACAAGTGCAAAAAGTGTTTTTTCCACACTAATACAAGTGCAAAAGTGGTTTCCTGCACCAACACAAGTCCGAAAAGTGGTTTTTCAACACTAACACAAGTGCGAAAAGTGGTTTTTCAACACTAACACAAGTGCGAAAAGTGGTTTTTCCACACTAATACAAGTGCAAAAGTTGTTTCCTGCACCAACACAAGTGCGAAAATTGGTTTTTCAACACTAACACAAGTGCGAAAAGTGGTTTTTCAACACTAACACAAATGCGTAAAGTGGTTTTTCAACACTAACACAAGTGCGAAAAGTAGTTTTTCAACACTAACACAATTGCGAAAAGTAGTTTTTCAACACTATCACAAGTGCGAAAAGTGGGTTTTCCACACAAATACAAGTGCAAAAGTGCTTTCCTGCACCAACACAAGTGCGAAAAGTGGTTTTTCAACACTAACACAAGTGCGAAAAGTGGTTTTTCAACACCAACACAAGTGCGAAAAGTGGTTTTTCAACACTAACACAAGTGCGAAAAGTGGTTTTTCAACACTAACACAAATGCGAAAAGTGGTTTTTCAACACTAACACAAGTGCGAAAAGTGGTTTTTCAACACTAACACAAGTGCGAAAAGTGTTTTTCCACACTAATACAAGTGCAAAAGTGGTTTCCTGCACCAACACAAGTGCGAAAAGTGGTTTTTCAACACTAACACAAGTGCGAAAAGTGGTTTTTCAACACCAACACAAGTGCGAAAAGTGGTTTTTCAACACTAACACAAGTGCGAAAAGTGTTTTTTCCACACTAATACAAGTGCAAAAGTGGTTTCCTGCACCAACACAAGTGCGAAAAGTGGTTTTTCAACACTAACACAAGTGCGAAAAGTGGTTTTTCAACACTAACACAAGTGCGAAAAGTGGTTTTTCAACACTATCACAAGTGCAAAAAGTGTTTTTTCCACACTAATACAAGTGCAAAAGTGGTTTCCTGCACCAACACAAGTGCGAAAAGTGGTTTTTCAACACTAACACAAGTGCGAAAAGTGTTTTTTCAACACTAACACAAGTGCGAAAAGTGGTTTTTCAACACTAACACAAGTGCGAAAAGTGGTTTTTCAACACTAACACAAGTGCGAAAAGTGTTTTTTCCACACGAATACAAGTGCAAAAGTGGTTTCCTGCACCAACACAAGTGCGAAAAGTGGTTTTTCAACACTAACACAAGTGCGAAAAGTGGGTTTTCAACACTAACACAAGTGCGAAAAGTGGTTTTTCAACACTATCACAAGTGCAAAAAGTGTTTTTTCCACACTAATACAAGTGCAAAAGTGGTTTCCTGCACCAACACAAGTGCGAAAAGTGGTTTTTCAACACTAACACAAGTGCGAAAAGTGTTTTTTCAACACTAACACAAGTGCGAAAAGTGGTTTTTCAACACTAACACAAGTGCGAAAAGTGGTTTTTCAACACTAACACAAGTGCGAAAAGTGTTTTTTCCACACTAATACAAGTGCAAAAGTGGTTTCCTGCACCAACACAAGTGCGAAAAGTGGTTTTTCAACACTAACACAAGTGCAAAAAGTGTTTTTTCCACACCAATACAAGTGCAAAAGTGGTTTCCTGCACCAACACAAGTGCGAAAAGTGGTTTTTCAACACTAACACAAGTGCGAAAAGTGTTTTTTCCACACTAATACAAGTGCAAAAGTGGTTTCCTGCACCAACACAAGTGCGAAAAGTGGTTTTTCAACACTAACACAAGTGCGAAAAGTGGTTTTTCAACACTAACACAAGTGCGAAAAGTGGTTTTTCAACACCAACACAAGTGCGAAAAGTGGTTTTTCAACACTAACACAAGTGCGAAAAGTGTTTTTTCCACACTAATACAAGTGCAAAAGTGGTTTCCTGCACCAACACAAGTGCGAAAAGTGGTTTTTCAACACTAACACAAGTGCGAAAAGTGGTTTTTCAACACTATCACAAGTGCAAAAAGTGTTTTTTCCACACTAATACAAGTGCAAAAGTGGTTTCCTGCACCAACACAAGTCCGAAAAGTGGTTTTTCAACACTAACACAAGTGCGAAAAGTGGTTTTTCAACACTAACACAAGTGCGAAAAGTGGTTTTTCCACACTAATACAAGTGCAAAAGTTGTTTCCTGCACCAACACAAGTGCGAAAATTGGTTTTTCAACACTAACACAAGTGCGAAAAGTGGTTTTTCAACACTAACACAAATGCGTAAAGTGGTTTTTCAACACTAACACAAGTGCGAAAAGTAGTTTTTCAACACTAACACAATTGCAAAAAGTAGTTTTTCAACACTATCACAAGTGCGAAAAGTGGGTTTTCCACACAAATACAAGTGCAAAAGTGCTTTCCTGCACCAACACAAGTGCGAAAAGTGGTTTTTCAACACTAACACAAGTGCGAAAAGTGGTTTTTCAACACCAACACAAGTGCGAAAAGTGGTTTTTCAACACTAACACAAGTGCGAAAAGTGGTTTTTCAACACTAACACAAATGCGAAAAGTGGTTTTTCAACACTAACACAAGTGCGAAAAGTGGTTTTTCAACACTAACACAAGTGCGAAAAGTGTTTTTCCACACTAATACAAGTGCAAAAGTGGTTTCCTGCACCAACACAAGTGCGAAAAGTGGTTTTTCAACACTAACACAAGTGCGAAAAGTGGTTTTTCAACACCAACACAAGTGCGAAAAGTGGTTTTTCAACACTAACACAAGTGCGAAAAGTGTTTTTTCCACACTAATACAAGTGCAAAAGTGGTTTCCTGCACCAACACAAGTGCGAAAAGTGGTTTTTCAACACTAACACAAGTGCGAAAAGTGGTTTTTCAACACTAACACAAGTGCGAAAAGTGGTTTTTCAACACTATCACAAGTGCAAAAAGTGTTTTTTCCACACTAATACAAGTGCAAAAGTGGTTTCCTGCACCAACACAAGTGCGAAAAGTGGTTTTTCAACACTAACACAAGTGCGAAAAGTGTTTTTTCAACACTAACACGAGTGCGAAAAGTGGTTTTTCAACACTAACACAAGTGCGAAAAGTGGTTTTTCAACACTAACACAAGTGCGAAAAGTGTTTTTTCCACACGAATACAAGTGCAAAAGTGGTTTCCTGCACCAACACAAGTGCGAAAAGTGGTTTTTCAACACTAACACAAGTGCGAAAAGTGGGTTTTCAACACTAACACAAGTGCGAAAAGTGGTTTTTCAACACTATCACAAGTGCAAAAAGTGTTTTTTCCACACTAATACAAGTGCAAAAGTGGTTTCCTGCACCAACACAAGTGCGAAAAGTGGTTTTTCAACACTAACACAAGTGCGAAAAGTGTTTTTTCAACACTAACACAAGTGCGAAAAGTGGTTTTTCAACACTAACACAAGTGCGAAAAGTGGTTTTTCAACACTAACACAAGTGCAAAAAGTGTTTTTTCCACACTAATACAAGTGCAAAAGTGGTTTCCTGCACCAACACAAGTGCGAAAAGTGGTTTTTCAACACTAACACAAGTGCAAAAAGTGTTTTTTCCACACCAATACAAGTGCAAAAGTGGTTTCCTGCACCAACACAAGTGCGAAAAGTGGTTTTTCAACACTAACACAAGTGCGAAAAGTGTTTTTTCCACACTAATACAAGTGCAAAAGTGGTTTCCTGCACCAACACAAGTGCGAAAAGTGGTTTTTCAACACTAACACAAGTGCGAAAAGTGGTTTTTCAACACTAACACAAGTGCGAAAAGTGGTTTTTCAACACCAACACAAGTGCGAAAAGTGGTTTTTCAACACTAACACAAGTGCGAAAAGTGTTTTTTCCACACTAATACAAGTGCAAAAGTGGTTTCCTGCACCAACACAAGTGCGAAAAGTGGTTTTTCAACACTAACACAAGTGTGAAAAGTGGTTTTTCAACACTAACACAAGTGCGAAAAGTGGTTTTTCAACACTATCACAAGTGCAAAAAGTGTTTTTCCACACTAATACAAGTGCAAAAGTGGTTTCCTGCACCAACACAAGTCCGAAAAGTGGTTTTTCAACACTAACACAAGTGCGAAAAGTGGTTTTTCAACACTAACACAAGTGCGAAAAGTGGTTTTTCCACACTAATACAAGTGCAAAAGTTGTTTCCTGCACCAACACAAGTGCGAAAAGTGGTTTTTCAACACTAACACAAGTGCGAAAAGTGGTTTTTCAACACTAACACAAGTGCGAAAAGTGGTTTTTCAACACTATCACAAGTGCAAAAAGTGTTTTTTCCACACTAATACAAGTGCAAAAGTGGTTTCCTGCACCAACACAAGTGCGAAAAGTGGTTTTTCAACACTAACACAAGTGCGAAAAGTGTTTTTTCAACACTAACACAAGTGCGAAAAGTGGTTTTTCAACACTAACACAAGTGCGAAAAGTGTTTTTTCCACACTAATACAAGTGCAAAAGTGGTTTCCTGCACCAACACAAGTGCGAAAAGTGGTTTTTCAACACTAACACAAGTGCAAAAAGTGTTTTTTCCACACCAATACAAGTGCAAAAGTGGTTTCCTGCACCAACACAAGTGCGAAAAGTGGTTTTTCAACACTAACACAAGTGCGAAAAGTGTTTTTTCCACACTAATACAAGTGCAAAAGTGGTTTCCTGCACCAACACAAGTGCGAAAAGTGGTTTTTCAACACTAACACAAGTGCGAAAAGTGGTTTTTCAACACTAACACAAGTGCGAAAAGTGGTTTTTCAACACCAACACAAGTGCGAAAAGTGGTTTTTCAACACTAACACAAGTGCGAAAAGTGTTTTTTCCACACTAATACAAGTGCAAAAGTGGTTTCCTGCACCAACACAAGTGCGAAAAGTGGTTTTTCAACACTAACACAAGTGCGAAAAGTGGTTTTTCAACACTATCACAAGTGCAAAAAGTGTTTTTTCCACACTAATACAAGTGCAAAAGTGGTTTCCTGCACCAACACAAGTCCGAAAAGTGGTTTTTCAACACTAACACAAGTGCGAAAAGTGGTTTTTCAACACTAACACAAGTGCGAAAAGTGGTTTTTCCACACTAATACAAGTGCAAAAGTTGTTTCCTGCACCAACACAAGTGCGAAAATTGGTTTTTCAACACTAACACAAGTGCGAAAAGTGGTTTTTCAACACTAACACAAATGCGTAAAGTGGTTTTTCAACACTAACACAAGTGCGAAAAGTAGTTTTTCAACACTAACACAATTGCGAAAAGTAGTTTTTCAACACTATCACAAGTGCGAAAAGTGGGTTTTCCACACAAATACAAGTGCAAAAGTGCTTTCCTGCACCAACACAAGTGCGAAAAGTGGTTTTTCAACACTAACACAAGTGCGAAAAGTGGTTTTTCAACACCAACACAAGTGCGAAAAGTGGTTTTTCAACACTAACACAAGTGCGAAAAGTGGTTTTTCAACACTAACACAAATGCGAAAAGTGGTTTTTCAACACTAACACAAGTGCGAAAAGTGGTTTTTCAACACTAACACAAGTGCGAAAAGTGTTTTTCCACACTAATACAAGTGCAAAAGTGGTTTCCTGCACCAACACAAGTGCGAAAAGTGGTTTTTCAACACTAACACAAGTGCGAAAAGTGGTTTTTCAACACCAACACAAGTGCGAAAAGTGGTTTTTCAACACTAACACAAGTGCGAAAAGTGTTTTTTCCACACTAATACAAGTGCAAAAGTGGTTTCCTGCACCAACACAAGTGCGAAAAGTGGTTTTTCAACACTAACACAAGTGCGAAAAGTGGTTTTTCAACACTAACACAAGTGCGAAAAGTGGTTTTTCAACACTATCACAAGTGCAAAAAGTGTTTTTTCCACACTAATACAAGTGCAAAAGTGGTTTCCTGCACCAACACAAGTGCGAAAAGTGGTTTTTCAACACTAACACAAGTGCGAAAAGTGTTTTTTCAACACTAACACAAGTGCGAAAAGTGGTTTTTCAACACTAACACAAGTGCGAAAAGTGGTTTTTCAACACTAACACAAGTGCGAAAAGTGTTTTTTCCACACGAATACAAGTGCAAAAGTGGTTTCCTGCACCAACACAAGTGCGAAAAGTGGTTTTTCAACACTAACACAAGTGCGAAAAGTGGGTTTTCAACACTAACACAAGTGCGAAAAGTGGTTTTTCAACACTATCACAAGTGCAAAAAGTGTTTTTTCCACACTAATACAAGTGCAAAAGTGGTTTCCTGCACCAACACAAGTGCGAAAAGTGGTTTTTCAACACTAACACAAGTGCGAAAAGTGTTTTTTCAACACTAACACAAGTGCGAAAAGTGGTTTTTCAACACTAACACAAGTGCGAAAAGTGGTTTTTCAACACTAACACAAGTGCGAAAAGTGTTTTTTCCACACTAATACAAGTGCAAAAGTGGTTTCCTGCACCAACACAAGTGCGAAAAGTGGTTTTTCAACACTAACACAAGTGCAAAAAGTGTTTTTTCCACACCAATACAAGTGCAAAAGTGGTTTCCTGCACCAACACAAGTGCGAAAAGTGGTTTTTCAACACTAACACAAGTGCGAAAAGTGTTTTTTCCACACTAATACAAGTGCAAAAGTGGTTTCCTGCACCAACACAAGTGCGAAAAGTGGTTTTTCAACACTAACACAAGTGCGAAAAGTGGTTTTTCAACACTAACACAAGTGCGAAAAGTGGTTTTTCAACACCAACACAAGTGCGAAAAGTGGTTTTTCAACACTAACACAAGTGCGAAAAGTGTTTTTTCCACACTAATACAAGTGCAAAAGTGGTTTCCTGCACCAACACAAGTGCGAAAAGTGGTTTTTCAACACTAACACAAGTGCGAAAAGTGGTTTTTCAACACTATCACAAGTGCAAAAAGTGTTTTTTCCACACTAATACAAGTGCAAAAGTGGTTTCCTGCACCAACACAAGTCCGAAAAGTGGTTTTTC
Organism: Myxine glutinosa; assembly: GCF_964187855.1. Classification (NCBI taxonomy): domain Eukaryota; kingdom Metazoa; phylum Chordata; class Myxini; order Myxiniformes; family Myxinidae; genus Myxine; species Myxine glutinosa. The sequence goes on from NW_027616564.1 coordinate 41,406, forward strand.
AACACTAACACAAGTGCGAAAAGTGGTTTTTCAACACTAACACAAGTGCGAAAAGTGGTTTTTCCACACTAATACAAGTGCAAAAGTTGTTTCCTGCACCAACACAAGTGCGAAAATTGGTTTTTCAACACTAACACAAGTGCGAAAAGTGGTTTTTCAACACTAACACAAATGCGTAAAGTGGTTTTTCAACACTAACACAAGTGCGAAAAGTAGTTTTTCAACACTAACACAATTGCAAAAAGTAGTTTTTCAACACTATCACAAGTGCGAAAAGTGGGTTTTCCACACAAATACAAGTGCAAAAGTGCTTTCCTGCACCAACACAAGTGCGAAAAGTGGTTTTTCAACACTAACACAAGTGCGAAAAGTGGTTTTTCAACACCAACACAAGTGCGAAAAGTGGTTTTTCAACACTAACACAAGTGCGAAAAGTGGTTTTTCAACACTAACACAAATGCGAAAAGTGGTTTTTCAACACTAACACAAGTGCGAAAAGTGGTTTTTCAACACTAACACAAGTGCGAAAAGTGTTTTTCCACACTAATACAAGTGCAAAAGTGGTTTCCTGCACCAACACAAGTGCGAAAAGTGGTTTTTCAACACTAACACAAGTGCGAAAAGTGGTTTTTCAACACCAACACAAGTGCGAAAAGTGGTTTTTCAACACTAACACAAGTGCGAAAAGTGTTTTTTCCACACTAATACAAGTGCAAAAGTGGTTTCCTGCACCAACACAAGTGCGAAAAGTGGTTTTTCAACACTAACACAAGTGCGAAAAGTGGTTTTTCAACACTAACACAAGTGCGAAAAGTGGTTTTTCAACACTATCACAAGTGCAAAAAGTGTTTTTTCCACACTAATACAAGTGCAAAAGTGGTTTCCTGCACCAACACAAGTGCGAAAAGTGGTTTTTCAACACTAACACAAGTGCGAAAAGTGTTTTTTCAACACTAACACGAGTGCGAAAAGTGGTTTTTCAACACTAACACAAGTGTGAAAAGTGGTTTTTCAACACTAACACAAGTGCGAAAAGTGTTTTTTCCACACGAATACAAGTGCAAAAGTGGTTTCCTGCACCAACACAAGTGCGAAAAGTGGTTTTTCAACACTAACACAAGTGCGAAAAGTGGGTTTTCAACACTAACACAAGTGCGAAAAGTGGTTTTTCAACACTATCACAAGTGCAAAAAGTGTTTTTTCCACACTAATACAAGTGCAAAAGTGGTTTCCTGCACCAACACAAGTGCGAAAAGTGGTTTTTCAACACTAACACAAGTGCGAAAAGTGTTTTTTCAACACTAACACAAGTGCGAAAAGTGGTTTTTCAACACTAACACAAGTGCGAAAAGTGGTTTTTCAACACTAACACAAGTGCAAAAAGTGTTTTTTCCACACTAATACAAGTGCAAAAGTGGTTTCCTGCACCAACACAAGTGCGAAAAGTGGTTTTTCAACACTAACACAAGTGCAAAAAGTGTTTTTTCCACACCAATACAAGTGCAAAAGTGGTTTCCTGCACCAACACAAGTGCGAAAAGTGGTTTTTCAACACTAACACAAGTGCGAAAAGTGTTTTTTCCACACTAATACAAGTGCAAAAGTGGTTTCCTGCACCAACACAAGTGCGAAAAGTGGTTTTTCAACACTAACACAAGTGCGAAAAGTGGTTTTTCAACACTAACACAAGTGCGAAAAGTGGTTTTTCAACACCAACACAAGTGCGAAAAGTGGTTTTTCAACACTAACACAAGTGCGAAAAGTGTTTTTTCCACACTAATACAAGTGCAAAAGTGGTTTCCTGCACCAACACAAGTGCGAAAAGTGGTTTTTCAACACTAACACAAGTGTGAAAAGTGGTTTTTCAACACTAACACAAGTGCGAAAAGTGGTTTTTCAACACTATCACAAGTGCAAAAAGTGTTTTTCCACACTAATACAAGTGCAAAAGTGGTTTCCTGCACCAACACAAGTCCGAAAAGTGGTTTTTCAACACTAACACAAGTGCGAAAAGTGGTTTTTCAACACTAACACAAGTGCGAAAAGTGGTTTTTCCACACTAATACAAGTGCAAAAGTTGTTTCCTGCACCAACACAAGTGCGAAAATTGGTTTTTCAACACTAACACAAGTGCGAAAAGTGGTTTTTCAACACTAACACAAATGCGTAAAGTGGTTTTTCAACACTAACACAAGTGCGAAAAGTAGTTTTTCAACACTAACACAATTGCGAAAAGTAGTTTTTCAACACTATCACAAGTGCGAAAAGTGGGGTTTCCACACAAATACAAGTGCAAAAGTGCTTTCCTGCACCAACACAAGTGCGAAAAGTGGTTTTTCAACACTAACACAAGTGCGAAAAGTGGTTTTTCAACACCAACACAAGTGCGAAAAGTGGTTTTTCAACACTAACACAAGTGCGAAAAGTGGTTTTTCAACACTAACACAAATGCGAAAAGTGGTTTTTCATCACTAACACAAGTGCGAAAAGTGGTTTTTCAACACTAACACAAGTGCGAAAAGTGTTTTTCCACACTAATACAAGTGCAAAAGTGGTTTCCTGCACCAACACAAGTGCGAAAAGTGGTTTTTCAACACTAACACAAGTGCGAAAAGTGGTTTTTCAACACCAACACAAGTACGAAAAGTGGTTTTTCAACACTAACACAAGTGCGAAAAGTGTTTTTTCCACACTAATACAAGTGCAAAAGTGGTTTCCTGCACCAACACAAGTGCGAAAAGTGGTTTTTCAACACTAACACAAGTGCGAAAAGTGGTTTTTCAACACTAACACAAGTGCGAAAAGTGGTTTTTCAACACTATCACAAGTGCAAAAAGTGTTTTTTCCACACTAATACAAGTGCAAAAGTGGTTTCCTGCACCAACACAAGTGCGAAAAGTGGTTTTTCAACACTAACACAAGTGCGAAAAGTGTTTTTTCAACACTAACACAAGAGCGAAAAGTGGTTTTTCAACACTAACACAAGTGCGAAAAGTGTTTTTTCCACACTAATACAAGTGCAAAAGTGGTTTCCTGCACCAACACAAGTGCGAAAAGTGGTTTTTCAACACTAACACAAGTGCAAAAAGTGTTTTTTCCACACCAATACAAGTGCAAAAGTGGTTTCCTGCACCAACACAAGTGCGAAAAGTGGTTTTTCAACACTAACACAAGTGCGAAAAGTGTTTTTTCCACACTAATACAAGTGCAAAAGTGGTTTCCTGCACCAACACAAGTGCGAAAAGTGGTTTTTCAACACTAACACAAGTGCGAAAAGTGGTTTTTCAACACTAACACAAGTGCGAAAAGTGGTTTTTCCACACTAATACAAGTGCAAAAGTGGTTTCCTGCACCAACACAAGTGCGAAAAGTGGTTTTTCAACACTAACACAAGTGCGAAAAGTGGTTTTTCAACACCAACACAAGTGCGAAAAGTGGTTTTTCAACACTAACACAAGTGCGAAAAGTGTTTTTTCCACACTAATACAAGTGCAAAAGTGGTTTCCTGCACCAACACAAGTGCGAAAAGTGGTTTTTCAACACTAACACAAGTGCGAAAAGTGGTTTTTCAACACTAACACAAGTGCGAAAAGTGGTTTTTCAACACTATCACAAGTGCAAAAAGTGTTTTTTCCACACTAATACAAGTGCAAAAGTGGTTTCCTGCACCAACACAAGTCCGAAAAGTGGTTTTTCAACACTAACACAAGTGTGAAAAGTGGTTTTTCAACACTAACACAAGTGCGAAAAGTGGTTTTTCCACACTAATACAAGTGCAAAAGTTGTTTCCTGCACCAACACAAGTGCGAAAATTGGTTTTTCAACACTAACACAAGTGCGAAAAGTGGTTTTTCAACACTAACACAAATGCGTAAAGTGGTTTTTCAACACTAACACAAGTGCGAAAAGTAGTTTTTCAACACTAACACAATTGCGAAAAGTAGTTTTTCAACACTATCACAAGTGCGAAAAGTGGGTTTTCCACACAAATACAAGTGCAAAAGTGCTTTCCTGCACCAACACAAGTGCGAAAAGTGGTTTTTCAACACTAACACAAGTGCGAAAAGTGGTTTTTCAACACCAACACAAGTGCGAAAAGTGGTTTTTCAACACTAACACAAGTGCGAAAAGTGGTTTTTCAACACTAACACAAATGCGAAAAGTGGTTTTTCAACACTAACACAAGTGCGAAAAGTGGTTTTTCAACACTAACACAAGTGCGAAAAGTGTTTTTCCACACTAATACAAGTGCAAAAGTGGTTTCCTGCACCAACACAAGTGCGAAAAGTGGTTTTTCAACACTAACACAAGTGCGAAAAGTGGTTTTTCAACACCAACACAAGTGCGAAAAGTGGTTTTTCAACACTAACACAAGTGCGAAAAGTGTTTTTTCCACACTAATACAAGTGCAAAAGTGGTTTCCTGCACCAACACAAGTGCGAAAAGTGGTTTTTCAACACTAACACAAGTGCGAAAAGTGGTTTTTCAACACTAACACAAGTGCGAAAAGTGGTTTTTCAACACTATCACAAGTGCAAAAAGTGTTTTTTCCACACTAATACAAGTGCAAAAGTGGTTTCCTGCACCAACACAAGTGCGAAAAGTGGTTTTTCAACACTAACACAAGTGCGAAAAGTGTTTTTTCAACACTAACACAAGTGCGAAAAGTGGTTTTTCAACACTAACACAAGTGCGAAAAGTGGTTTTTCAACACTAACACAAGTGCAAAAAGTGTTTTTTTCCACACTAATACAAGTGCAAAAGTGGTTTCCTGCACCAACACAAGTGCGAAAAGTGGTTTTTCAACACTAACACAAGTGCGAAAAGTGTTTTTTCAACACTAACACAAGTGCGAAAAGTGGTTTTTCAACACTAACACAAGTGCGAAAAGTGTTTTTTCCACACTAATACAAGTGCAAAAGTGGTTTCCTGCACCAACACAAGTGCGAAAAGTGGTTTTTCAACACTAACACAAGTGCAAAAAGTGTTTTTTCCACACCAATACAAGTGCAAAAGTGGTTTCCTGCACCAACACAAGTGCGAAAAGTGGTTTTTCAACACTAACACATGTGCGAAAAGTGTTTTTTCCACACTAATACAAGTGCAAAAGTGGTTTCCTGCACCAACACAAGTGCGAAAAGTGGTTTTTCAACACTAACACAAGTGCAAAAAGTGTTTTTTCCACACCAATACAAGTGCAAAAGTGGTTTCCTGCACCAACACAAGTGCGAAAAGTGGTTTTTCAACACTAACACAAGTGCGAAAAGTGTTTTTTCCACACTAATACAAGTGCAAAAGTGGTTTCCTGCAACAACACAAGTGCGAAAAGTGGTTTTTCAACACCAACACAAGTGCGAAAAGTGGTTTTTCAACACTAACACAAGTGCGAAAAGTAGTTTTCAACACTATCACAAGTGCGAAAAGTGGTTTTTCCACACTAATACAAGTGCAAAAGTGCTTTCCTGCACCAACACAAGTGCGAAAAGTGGTTTTTCAACACTAACACAAGTGCGAAAAGTGGTTTTTCAACACCAACACAAGTGCGAAAAGTGGTTTTTCAACACTAACACAAGTGCGAAAAGTGGTTTTTCAACACTAACACAAATGCGAAAAGTGGTTTTTCAACACTAACACGTGCGAAAAGTGGTTTTTCAACACTAACACAAGTGCGAAAAGTGTTTTTCCACACTAATACAAGTGCAAAAGTGGTTTCCTGCACCAACACAAGTGCGAAAAGTGGTTTTCAACACTAACACAAGTGCGAAAAGTGTTTTTTCAACACTAACACAAGTGCGAAAAGTGGTTTTTCAACACTAACACAAGTGCGAAAAGTGTTTTTTCCACACTAATACAAGTGCAAAAGTGGTTTCCTGCACCAACACAAGTGCGAAAAGTGGTTTTTCAACACTAACACAAGTGCGAAAAGTGGTTTTTCAACACCAACACAAGTGCGAAAAGTGGTTTTTCAACACTAACACAAGTGCGAAAAGTGTTTTTTCCACACTAATACAAGTGCAAAAGTGGTTTCCTGCACCAACACAAGTGCGAAAAGTGGTTTTTCAACACTAACACAAGTGCGAAAAGTGGTTTTTCAACACTAACACAAGTGCGAAGTGTTTTTTCCACACTAATACAAGTGCAAAAGTGGTTTCCTGCACCAACACAAGTGCGAAACGTGGTTTTTCAACACTAACACAAGTACGAAAAGTGTTTTTTCCACAGTAATACAAGTGCAAAAGTGGTTTCCTGCACCAACACAAGTGCGAAAGGTGGTTTTTCAACACTAACACAAGTGCGAAAAGTGGTTTTTCAACACTAACACAAGTGCGAAAAGTGTTTTTCCACACTAAAACAAGTGCAAATGTGGTTTCCTGCACCAACACAAGTGCGAAAAGTGGTTTTTCAACACTAACACAAGTGCGAAAAGTGGTTTTTCAACACTAACACAAGTGCGAAAAGTGGTTTTTCAACACTATCACAAGTGCAAAAAGTGTTTTTTCCACACTAATACAAGTGCAAAAGTGGTTTCCTGCACCAACACAAGTGCGAAAAGTGGTTTTTCAACACTAACACAAGTGCGAAAAGTGGTTTTTCAACACTAACACAAGTGCAAAAAGTGTTTTTTCCACACTAATACAAGTGCAAAAGTGGTTTACTGCACCAACACAAGTGCGAAAAGTGGTTTTTCAACACTAACACAAGTGCAAAAAGTGTTTTTTCCACACCAATACAAGTGCAAAAGTGGTTTCCTGCACCAACACAAGTGCGAAAAGTGGTTTTTCAACACTAACACAAGTGCGAAAAGTGTTTTTTCCACACTAATACAAGTGCAAAAGTGGTTTCCTGCACCAACACAAGTGCGAAAAGTGGTTTTTCAACACTAACACAAGTGCGAAAAGTGGTTTTTCAACACTAACACAAGTGCAAAAAGTGGTTTTTCAACACTATCACAAGTGCAAAAAGTGTTTTTCCACACTAATACAAGTGCAAAAGTGGTTTCCTGCACCAACACAAGTGCGAAAAGTGGTTTTTCAACACTAACACAAGTGCGAAAAGTGTTTTTTCAACACTAACACAAGTGCGAAAAGTGTTTTTTCAACACTAACACAAGTGCGAAAAGTGGTTTTTCAGCACTAACACAAGTGCGAAAAGTGTTTTTTCCAAATTAATACAAGTGCAAAAGTGGTTTCCTGCACCAACACAAGTGCGAAAAGTGGTTTTTCAACACTAACACAAGTGCGAAAAGTGGTTTTTCAACACTAACACAAGTGCGAAAAGTGGTTTTTCAACACTATCACAAGTGCAAAAAGTGTTTTTTCCACACTAATACAAGTGCAAAAGTGGTTTCCTGCACCAACACAAGTGCGAAAAGTGGTTTTTCAACACTAACACAAGTGCGAAAAGTGTTTTTTCAACACTAACACAAGTGCGAAAAGTGGTTTTTCAACACTAACACAAGTGCGAAAAGTGTTTTTTCCACACTAATACAAGTGCAAAAGTGGTTTCCTGCACCAACACAAGTGCGAAAAGTGGTTTTTCAACACTAACACAAGTGCAAAAAGTGTTTTTTCCACACCAATACAAGTGCAAAAGTGGTTTCCTGCACCAACACAAGTGCGAAAAGTGGTTTTTCAACACTAACACAAGTGCGAAAAGTGTTTTTTCCACACTAATACAAGTGCAAAAGTGGTTTCCTGCACCAACACAAGTGCGAAAAGTGGTTTTTCAACACTAACACAAGTGCAAAAAGTGTTTTTTCCACACCAATACAAGTGCAAAAGTGGTTTCCTGCACCAACACAAGTGCGAAAAGTGGTTTTTCAACACTAACACAAGTGCGAAAAGTGGTTTTTCAACACTAACACAAGTGCGAAAAGTGGTTTTTCAACACTATCACAAGTGCAAAAAGTGTTTTTTCCACACTAATACAAGTGCAAAAGTGGTTTCCTGCAACAACACAAGTGCGAAAAGTGGTTTTTCAACACTAACACAAGTGTGAAAAGTGGTTTTTCAACACTAACACAAGTGCGAAAAGTGGTTTTTCCACACTAATACAAGTGCAAAAGTGGTTTCCTGCACCAACACAAGTGAGAAAAGTGGTTTTTCAACACTAACACAAGTGCGAAAAGTGGTTTTTCCACACTAATACAAGTGCAAAAGTGGTTTCCTGCAACAACACAAGTGCGAAAAGTGGTTTTTCAACACTAACACAAGTGCGAAAAGTGGTTTTTCAACACTAACACAAGTGCGAAAAGTGGTTTTTCAACACTATCACAAGTGCAAAAAGTGTTTTTTCCACACTAATACAAGTGCAAAAGTGGTTTCCTGCACCAATAAATTGCGAAAAGTGGTTTTTCAACACTAACACAAGTGCGAAAAGTGGTTTTTCAACACTAACACAAGTGCGAAAAGTGGTTTTTCAACACTAACACAAGTGCGAAAAGTGGTTTTTCAACACTAACACAAGTGCGAAAAGTGGTTTTTCAACACTAACACAAGTGCGAAAAGTGGTTTTTCAACACTAACACAAGTGCGAAAAGTGGTTTTTCAACACCAACACAAGTGCGAAAAGTGGTTTTTCAACACTAACACAAGTGCGAAAAGTGTTTTTTCCACACTAATACAAGTGCAAAAGTGGTTTCCTGCACCAACACAAGTGCGAAAAGTGGTTTTTCAACACTAACACAAGTGCGAAAAGTGGTTTTTCAACACTATCACAAGTGCAAAAAGTGTTTTTTCCACACTAATACAAGTGCAAAAGTGGTTTCCTGCACCAACACAAGTCCGAAAAGTGGTTTTTCAACACTAACACAAGTGCGAAAAGTGGTTTTTCAACACTAACACAAGTGCGAAAAGTGGTTTTTCCACACTAATACAAGTGCAAAAGTTGTTTCCTGCACCAACACAAGTGCGAAAATTGGTTTTTCAACACTAACACAAGTGCGAAAAGTGGTTTTTCAACACTAACACAAATGCGTAAAGTGGTTTTTCAACACTAACACAAGTGCGAAAAGTAGTTTTTCAACACTAACACAATTGCGAAAAGTAGTTTTTCAACACTATCACAAGTGCGAAAAGTGGGTTTTCCACACAAATACAAGTGCAAAAGTGCTTTCCTGCACCAACACAAGTGCGAAAAGTGGTTTTTCAACACTAACACAAGTGCGAAAAGTGGTTTTTCAACACCAACACAAGTGCGAAAAGTGGTTTTTCAACACTAACACAAGTGCGAAAAGTGGTTTTTCAACACTAACACAAATGCGAAAAGTGGTTTTTCAACACTAACACAAGTGCGAAAAGTGGTTTTTCAACACTAACACAAGTGCGAAAAGTGTTTTTCCACACTAATACAAGTGCAAAAGTGGTTTCCTGCACCAACACAAGTGCGAAAAGTGGTTTTTCAACACTAACACAAGTGCGAAAAGTGGTTTTTCAACACCAACACAAGTGCGAAAAGTGGTTTTTCAACACTAACACAAGTGCGAAAAGTGTTTTTTCCACACTAATACAAGTGCAAAAGTGGTTTCCTGCACCAACACAAGTGCGAAAAGTGGTTTTTCAACACTAACACAAGTGCGAAAAGTGGTTTTTCAACACTAACACAAGTGCGAAAAGTGGTTTTTCAACACTGTCACAAGTGCAAAAAGTGTTTTTTCCACACTAATACAAGTGCAAAAGTGGTTTCCTGCACCAACACAAGTGCGAAAAGTGGTTTTTCAACACTAACACAAGTGCGAAAAGTGTTTTTTCAACACTAACACAAGTGCGAAAAGTGGTTTTTCAACACTAACACAAGTGCGAAAAGTGGTTTTTCAACACTAACACAAGTGCGAAAAGTGTTTTTTCCACACGAATACAAGTGCAAAAGTGGTTTCCTGCACCAACACAAGTGCGAAAAGTGGTTTTTCAACACTAACACAAGTGCGAAAAGTGGGTTTTCAACACTAACACAAGTGCGAAAAGTGGTTTTTCAACACTATCACAAGTGCAAAAAGTGTTTTTTCCACACTAATACAAGTGCAAAAGTGGTTTCCTGCACCAACACAAGTGCGAAAAGTGGTTTTTCAACACTAACACAAGTGCGAAAAGTGTTTTTTCAACACTAACACAAGTGCGAAAAGTGGTTTTTCAACACTAACACAAGTGCGAAAAGTGGTTTTTCAACACTAACACAAGTGCGAAAAGTGTTTTTTCCACACTAATACAAGTGCAAAAGTGGTTTCCTGCACCAACACAAGTGCGAAAAGTGGTTTTTCAACACTAACACAAGTGCAAAAAGTGTTTTTTCCACACCAATACAAGTGCAAAAGTGGTTTCCTGCACCAACACAAGTGCGAAAAGTGGTTTTTCAACACTAACACAAGTGCGAAAAGTGTTTTTTCCACACTAATACAAGTGCAAAAGTGGTTTCCTGCACCAACACAAGTGCGAAAAGTGGTTTTTCAACACTAACACAAGTGCGAAAAGTGGTTTTTCAACACTAACACAAGTGCGAAAAGTGGTTTTTCAACACCAACACAAGTGCGAAAAGTGGTTTTTCAACACTAACACAAGTGCGAAAAGTGTTTTTTCCACACTAATACAAGTGCAAAAGTGGTTTCCTGCACCAACACAAGTGCGAAAAGTGGTTTTTCAACACTAACACAAGTGCGAAAAGTGGTTTTTCAACACTATCACAAGTGCAAAAAGTGTTTTTTCCACACTAATACAAGTGCAAAAGTGGTTTCCTGCACCAACACAAGTCCGAAAAGTGGTTTTTCAACACTAACACAAGTGCGAAAAGTGGTTTTTCAACACTAACACAAGTGCGAAAAGTGGTTTTTCCACACTAATACAAGTGCAAAAGTTGTTTCCTGCACCAACACAAGTGCGAAAATTGGTTTTTCAACACTAACACAAGTGCGAAAAGTGGTTTTTCAACACTAACACAAATGCGTAAAGTGGTTTTTCAACACTAACACAAGTGCGAAAAGTAGTTTTTCAACACTAACACAATTGCAAAAAGTAGTTTTTCAACACTATCACAAGTGCGAAAAGTGGGTTTTCCACACAAATACAAGTGCAAAAGTGCTTTCCTGCACCAACACAAGTGCGAAAAGTGGTTTTTCAACACTAACACAAGTGCGAAAAGTGGTTTTTCAACACCAACACAAGTGCGAAAAGTGGTTTTTCAACACTAACACAAGTGCGAAAAGTGGTTTTTCAACACTAACACAAATGCGAAAAGTGGTTTTTCAACACTAACACAAGTGCGAAAAGTGGTTTTTCAACACTAACACAAGTGCGAAAAGTGTTTTTCCACACTAATACAAGTGCAAAAGTGGTTTCCTGCACCAACACAAGTGCGAAAAGTGGTTTTTCAACACTAACACAAGTGCGAAAAGTGGTTTTTCAACACCAACACAAGTGCGAAAAGTGGTTTTTCAACACTAACACAAGTGCGAAAAGTGTTTTTTCCACACTAATACAAGTGCAAAAGTGGTTTCCTGCACCAACACAAGTGCGAAAAGTGGTTTTTCAACACTAACACAAGTGCGAAAAGTGGTTTTTCAACACTAACACAAGTGCGAAAAGTGGTTTTTCAACACTATCACAAGTGCAAAAAGTGTTTTTTCCACACTAATACAAGTGCAAAAGTGGTTTCCTGCACCAACACAAGTGCGAAAAGTGGTTTTTCAACACTAACACAAGTGCGAAAAGTGTTTTTTCAACACTAACACGAGTGCGAAAAGTGGTTTTTCAACACTAACACAAGTGCAAAAAGTGGTTTTTCAACACTAACACAAGTGCGAAAAGTGTTTTTTCCACACGAATACAAGTGCAAAAGTGGTTTCCTGCACCAACACAAGTGCGAAAAGTGGTTTTTCAACACTAACACAAGTGCGAAAAGTGGGTTTTCAACACTAACACAAGTGCGAAAAGTGGTTTTTCAACACTATCACAAGTGCAAAAAGTGTTTTTTCCACACTAATACAAGTGCAAAAGTGGTTTCCTGCACCAACACAAGTGCGAAAAGTGGTTTTTCAACACTAACACAAGTGCGAAAAGTGTTTTTTCAACACTAACACAAGTGCAAAAAGTGGTTTTTCAACACTAACACAAGTGCGAAAAGTGGTTTTTCAACACTAACACAAGTGCAAAAAGTGTTTTTTCCACACTAATACAAGTGCAAAAGTGGTTTCCTGCACCAACACAAGTGCGAAAAGTGGTTTTTCAACACTAACACAAGTGCAAAAAGTGTTTTTTCCACACCAATACAAGTGCAAAAGTGGTTTCCTGCACCAACACAAGTGCGAAAAGTGGTTTTTCAACACTAACACAAGTGCGAAAAGTGTTTTTTCCACACTAATACAAGTGCAAAAGTGGTTTCCTGCACCAACACAAGTGCGAAAAGTGGTTTTTCAACACTAACACAAGTGCGAAAAGTGGTTTTTCAACACTAACACAAGTGCGAAAAGTGGTTTTTCAACACCAACACAAGTGCGAAAAGTGGTTTTTCAACACTAACACAAGTGCGAAAAGTGTTTTTTCCACACTAATACAAGTGCAAAAGTGGTTTCCTGCACCAACACAAGTGCGAAAAGTGGTTTTTCAACACTAACACAAGTGCGAAAAGTGGTTTTTCAACACTAACACAAGTGCGAAAAGTGGTTTTTCAACACTATCACAAGTGCAAAAAGTGTTTTTCCACACTAATACAAGTGCAAAAGTGGTTTCCTGCACCAACACAAGTCCGAAAAGTGGTTTTTCAACACTAACACAAGTGCGAAAAGTGGTTTTTCAACACTAACACAAGTGCGAAAAGTGGTTTTTCCACACTAATACAAGTGCAAAAGTTGTTTCCTGCACCAACACAAGTGCGAAAATTGGTTTTTCAACACTAACACAAGTGCGAAAAGTGGTTTTTCAACACTAACACAAATGCGTAAAGTGGTTTTTCAACACTAACACAAGTGCGAAAAGTAGTTTTTCAACACTAACACAATTGCGAAAAGTAGTTTTTCAACACTATCACAAGTGCGAAAAGTGGGTTTTCCACACAAATACAAGTGCAAAAGTGCTTTCCTGCACCAACACAAGTGCGAAAAGTGGTTTTTCAACACTAACACAAGTGCGAAAAGTGGTTTTTCAACACCAACACAAGTGCGAAAAGTGGTTTTTCAACACTAACACAAGTGCGAAAAGTGGTTTTTCAACACTAACACAAATGCGAAAAGTGGTTTTTCATCACTAACACAAGTGCGAAAAGTGGTTTTTCAACACTAACACAAGTGCGAAAAGTGTTTTTCCACACTAATACAAGTGCAAAAGTGGTTTCCTGCACCAACACAAGTGCGAAAAGTGGTTTTTCAACACTAACACAAGTGCGAAAAGTGGTTTTTCAACACCAACACAAGTACGAAAAGTGGTTTTTCAACACTAACACAAGTGCGAAAAGTGTTTTTTCCACACTAATACAAGTGCAAAAGTGGTTTCCTGCACCAACACAAGTGCGAAAAGTGGTTTTTCAACACTAACACAAGTGCGAAAAGTGGTTTTTCAACACTAACACAAGTGCGAAAAGTGGTTTTTCAACACTATCACAAGTGCAAAAAGTGTTTTTTCCACACTAATACAAGTGCAAAAGTGGTTTCCTGCACCAACACAAGTGCGAAAAGTGGTTTTTCAACACTAACACAAGTGCGAAAAGTGTTTTTTCAACACTAACACAAGAGCGAAAAGTGGTTTTTCAACACTAACACAAGTGCGAAAAGTGTTTTTTCCACACTAATACAAGTGCAAAAGTGGTTTCCTGCACCAACACAAGTGCGAAAAGTGGTTTTTCAACACTAACACAAGTGCAAAAAGTGTTTTTTCCACACCAATACAAGTGCAAAAGTGGTTTCCTGCACCAACACAAGTGCGAAAAGTGGTTTTTCAACACTAACACAAGTGCGAAAAGTGTTTTTTCCACACTAATACAAGTGCAAAAGTGGTTTCCTGCACCAACACAAGTGCGAAAAGTGGTTTTTCAACACTAACACAAGTGCGAAAAGTGGTTTTTCAACACTAACACAAGTGCGAAAAGTGGTTTTTCCACACTAATACAAGTGCAAAAGTGGTTTCCTGCACCAACACAAGTGCGAAAAGTGGTTTTTCAACACTAACACAAGTGCGAAAAGTGGTTTTTCAACACCAACACAAGTGCGAAAAGTGGTTTTTCAACACTAACACAAGTGCGAAAAGTGTTTTTTCCACACTAATACAAGTGCAAAAGTGGTTTCCTGCACCAACACAAGTGCGAAAAGTGGTTTTTCAACACTAACACAAGTGCGAAAAGTGGTTTTTCAACACTAACACAAGTGCGAAAAGTGGTTTTTCAACACTATCACAAGTGCAAAAAGTGTTTTTTCCACACTAATACAAGTGCAAAAGTGGTTTCCTGCACCAACACAAGTCCGAAAAGTGGTTTTTCAACACTAACACAAGTGCGAAAAGTGGTTTTTCAACACTAACACAAGTGCGAAAAGTGGTTTTTCCACACTAATACAAGTGCAAAAGTTGTTTCCTGCACCAACACAAGTGCGAAAATTGGTTTTTCAACACTAACACAAGTGCGAAAAGTGGTTTTTCAACACTAACACAAATGCGTAAAGTGGTTTTTCAACACTAACACAAGTGCGAAAAGTAGTTTTTCAACACTAACACAATTGCGAAAAGTAGTTTTTCAACACTATCACAAGTGCGAAAAGTGGGTTTTCCACACAAATACAAGTGCAAAAGTGCTTTCCTGCACCAACACAAGTGCGAAAAGTGGTTTTTCAACACTAACACAAGTGCGAAAAGTGGTTTTTCAACACCAACACAAGTGCGAAAAGTGGTTTTTCAACACTAACACAAGTGCGAAAAGTGGTTTTTCAACACTAACACAAATGCGAAAAGTGGTTTTTCAACACTAACACAAGTGCGAAAAGTGGTTTTTCAACACTAACACAAGTGCGAAAAGTGTTTTTCCACACTAATACAAGTGCAAAAGTGGTTTCCTGCACCAACACAAGTGCGAAAAGTGGTTTTTCAACACTAACACAAGTGCGAAAAGTGGTTTTTCAACACCAACACAAGTGCGAAAAGTGGTTTTTCAACACTAACACAAGTGCGAAAAGTGTTTTTTCCACACTAATACAAGTGCAAAAGTGGTTTCCTGCACCAACACAAGTGCGAAAAGTGGTTTTTCAACACTAACACAAGTGCGAAAAGTGGTTTTTCAACACTAACACAAGTGCGAAAAGTGGTTTTTCAACACTATCACAAGTGCAAAAAGTGTTTTTTCCACACTAATACAAGTGCAAAAGTGGTTTCCTGCACCAACACAAGTGCGAAAAGTGGTTTTTCAACACTAACACAAGTGCGAAAAGTGTTTTTTCAACACTAACACAAGTGCGAAAAGTGGTTTTTCAACACTAACACAAGTGCGAAAAGTGGTTTTTCAACACTAACACAAGCGCAAAAAGTGTTTTTTCCACACTAATACAAGTGCAAAAGTGGTTTCCTGCACCAACACAAGTGCGAAAAGTGGTTTTTCAACACTAACACAAGTGCGAAAAGTGTTTTTTCAACACTAACACAAGTGCGAAAAGTGGTTTTTCAACACTAACACAAGTGCGAAAAGTGTTTTTTCCACACTAATACAAGTGCAAAAGTGGTTTCCTGCACCAACACAAGTGCGAAAAGTGGTTTTTCAACACTAACACAAGTGCAAAAAGTGTTTTTTCCACACCAATACAAGTGCAAAAGTGGTTTCCTGCACCAACACAAGTGCGAAAAGTGGTTTTTCAACACTAACACATGTGCGAAAAGTGTTTTTTCCACACTAATACAAGTGCAAAAGTGGTTTCCTGCACCAACACAAGTGCGAAAAGTGGTTTTTCAACACTAACACAAGTGCAAAAAGTGTTTTTTCCACACCAATACAAGTGCAAAAGTGGTTTCCTGCACCAACACAAGTGCGAAAAGTGGTTTTTCAACACTAACACAAGTGCGAAAAGTGTTTTTTCCACACTAATACAAGTGCAAAAGTGGTTTCCTGCAACAACACAAGTGCGAAAAGTGGTTTTTCAACACCAACACAAGTGCGAAAAGTGGTTTTTCAACACTAACACAAGTGCGAAAAGTAGTTTTCAACACTATCACAAGTGCGAAAAGTGGTTTTTCCACACTAATACAAGTGCAAAAGTGCTTTCCTGCACCAACACAAGTGCGAAAAGTGGTTTTTCAACACTAACACAAGTGCGAAAAGTGGTTTTTCAACACCAACACAAGTGCGAAAAGTGGTTTTTCAACACTAACACAAGTGCGAAAAGTGGTTTTTCAACACTAACACAAATGCGAAAAGTGGTTTTTCAACACTAACACGTGCGAAAAGTGGTTTTTCAACACTAACACAAGTGCGAAAAGTGTTTTTCCACACTAATACAAGTGCAAAAGTGGTTTCCTGCACCAACACAAGTGCGAAAAGTGGTTTTTCAACACTAACACAAGTGCGAAAAGTGTTTTTTCAACACTAACACAAGTGCGAAAAGTGGTTTTTCAACACTAACACAAGTGCGAAAAGTGTTTTTTCCACACTAATACAAGTGCAAAAGTGGTTTCCTGCACCAACACAAGTGCGAAAAGTGGTTTTTCAACACTAACACAAGTGCGAAAAGTGGTTTTTCAACACCAACACAAGTGCGAAAAGTGGTTTTTCAACACTAACACAAGTGCGAAAAGTGTTTTTTCCACACTAATACAAGTGCAAAAGTGGTTTCCTGCACCAACACAAGTGCGAAAAGTGGTTTTTCAACACTAACACAAGTGCGAAAAGTGGTTTTTCAACACTAACACAAGTGCGAAGTGTTTTTTCCACACTAATACAAGTGCAAAAGTGGTTTCCTGCACCAACACAAGTGCGAAACGTGGTTTTTCAACACTAACACAAGTACGAAAAGTGTTTTTTCCACAGTAATACAAGTGCAAAAGTGGTTTCCTGCACCAACACAAGTGCGAAAGGTGGTTTTTCAACACTAACACAAGTGCGAAAAGTGGTTTTTCAACACTAACACAAGTGCGAAAAGTGTTTTTCCACACTAAAACAAGTGCAAATGTGGTTTCCTGCACCAACACAAGTGCGAAAAGTGGTTTTTCAACACTAACACAAGTGCGAAAAGTGGTTTTTCAACACTAACACAAGTGCGAAAAGTGGTTTTTCAACACTATCACAAGTGCAAAAAGTGTTTTTTCCACACTAATACAAGTGCAAAAGTGGTTTCCTGCACCAACACAAGTGCGAAAAGTGGTTTTTCAACACTAACACAAGTGCGAAAAGTGGTTTTTCAACACTAACACAAGTGCAAAAAGTGTTTTTTCCACACTAATACAAGTGCAAAAGTGGTTTCCTGCACCAACACAAGTGCGAAAAGTGGTTTTTCAACACTAACACAAGTGCAAAAAGTGTTTTTTCCACACCAATACAAGTGCAAAAGTGGTTTCCTGCACCAACACAAGTGCGAAAAGTGGTTTTTCAACACTAACACAAGTGCGAAAAGTGTTTTTTCCACACTAATACAAGTGCAAAAGTGGTTTCCTGCACCAACACAAGTGCGAAAAGTGGTTTTTCAACACTAACACAAGTGCGAAAAGTGGTTTTTCAACACTAACACAAGTGCGAAAAGTGGTTTTTCAACACTATCACAAGTGCAAAAAGTGTTTTTCCACACTAATACAAGTGCAAAAGTGGTTTCCTGCACCAACACAAGTGCGAAAAGTGGTTTTTCAACACTAACACAAGTGCGAAAAGTGTTTTTTCAACACTAACACAAGTGCGAAAAGTGTTTTTTCAACACTAACACAAGTGCGAAAAGTGGTTTTTCAGCACTAACACAAGTGCGAAAAGTGTTTTTTCCAAATTAATACAAGTGCAAAAGTGGTTTCCTGCACCAACACAAGTGCGAAAAGTGGTTTTTCAACACTAACACAAGTGCGAAAAGTGGTTTTTCAACACTAACACAAGTGCGAAAAGTGGTTTTTCAACACTATCACAAGTGCAAAAAGTGTTTTTTCCACACTAATACAAGTGCAAAAGTGGTTTCCTGCACCAACACAAGTGCGAAAAGTGGTTTTTCAACACTAACACAAGTGCGAAAAGTGTTTTTTCAACACTAACACAAGTGCGAAAAGTGGTTTTTCAACACTAACACAAGTGCGAAAAGTGTTTTTCCACACTAATACAAGTGCAAAAGTAGTTTCCTGCACCAACACAAGTGCGAAAAGTGGTTTTTCAACACTAACACAAGTGCAAAAAGTGTTTTTTCCACACCAATACAAGTGCAAAAGTGGTTTCCTGCACCAACACAAGTGCGAAAAGTGGTTTTTCAACACTAACACAAGTGCGAAAAGTGTTTTTTCCACACTAATACAAGTGCAAAAGTGGTTTCCTGCACCAACACAAGTGCGAAAAGTGGTTTTTCAACACTAACACAAGTGCAAAAAGTGTTTTTTCCACACCAATACAAGTGCAAAAGTGGTTTCCTGCACCAACACAAGTGCGAAAAGTGGTTTTTCAACACTAACACAAGTGCGAAAAGTGGTTTTTCAACACTAACACAAGTGCGAAAAGTGGTTTTTCAACACTATCACAAGTGCAAAAAGTGTTTTTTCCACACTAATACAAGTGCAAAAGTGGTTTCCTGCAACAACACAAGTGCGAAAAGTGGTTTTTCAACACTAACACAAGTGTGAAAAGTGGTTTTTCAACACTAACACAAGTGCGAAAAGTGGTTTTTCCACACTAATACAAGTGCAAAAGTGGTTTCCTGCACCAACACAAGTGAGAAAAGTGGTTTTTCAACACTAACACAAGTGCGAAAAGTGGTTTTTCCACACTAATACAAGTGCAAAAGTGGTTTCCTGCAACAACACAAGTGCGAAAAGTGGTTTTTCAACACTAACACAAGTGCGAAAAGTGGTTTTTCAACACTAACACAAGTGCGAAAAGTGGTTTTTCAACACTATCACAAGTGCAAAAAGTGTTTTTTCCACACTAATACAAGTGCAAAAGTGGTTTCCTGCACCAATAAATTGCGAAAAGTGGTTTTTCAACACTAACACAAGTGCGAAAAGTGGTTTTTCAACACTAACACAAGTGCGAAAAGTGGTTTTTCAACACTAACACAAGTGCGAAAAGTGGTTTTTCAACACTAACACAAGTGCGAAAAGTGGTTTTTCAACACTAACACAAGTGCGAAAAGTGGTTTTTCAACACTAACACAAGTGCGAAAAGTGGTTTTTCAACACTAACACAAGTGCGAAAAGTGGTTTTTCAACACTAACACAAGTGCGAAAAGTGTTTTTTCCACACTAATACAAGTGCAAAAGTAGTTTCCTGCACCAACACAAGTGCGAAAAGTGGTTTTTCAACACTAACACAAGTGCGAAAAGTGGTTTTTCAACACTAACACAAGTGCAAAAAGTGTTTTTTCCACATCAATACAAGTGCAAAAGTGGTTTCCTGCACCAACACAAGTGCGAAAAGTGGTTTTTCAACACTAAGACAAGTGCGAAAAGTGGTTTTTCAACACTAACACAAGTGCGAAAAGTGGTTTTTCAACACTAACACAAGTGCGAAAAGTGGTTTTTCAACACTAACACAAGTGCGAAAAGTGGTTTTTCCACACTAATACAAGTGCAAAAGTGGTTTCCTGCACCAACACAAGTGCGAAAAGTGGTTTTTCAACACTAACACAAGTGCGAAAAGTGGTTTTTCAACACCAACACAAGTGCGAAAAGTGGTTTTTCAACACTAACACAAGTGCGAAAAGTGTTTTTTCCACACTAATACAAGTGCAAAAGTGGTTTCCTGCACCAACACAAGTGCGAAAAGTGGTTTTTCAACACTAACACAAGTGCGAAAAGTGGTTTTTCAACACTAACACAAGTGCGAAAAGTGGTTTTTCAACACTAACACAAGTGCGAAAAGTGGTTTTTCAACACTAACACAAGTGCGAAAAGTGGTTTTTCAACACTAACACAAGTGCGAAAAGTGGTTTTTCAACACTATCACAAGTGCAAAAAGTGTTTTTTCCACACTAATACAAGTGCAAAAGTGGTTTCCTGCACCAACACAAGTCCGAAAAGTGGTTTTTCAACACTAACACAAGTGCGAAAAGTCGTTTTTCAACACTAACACAAGTGCGAAAAGTGGTTTTTCCACACTAATACAAGTGCAAAAGTTGTTTCCTGCACCAACACAAGTGCGAAAAGTGGTTTTTCAACACTAACACAAGTGCGAAAAGTGGTTTTTCAACACCAACACAAGTGCGAAAAGTGGTTTTTCAACACTAACACAAGTGCGAAAAGTGGTTTTTCAACACTAACACAAGTGCGAAAAGTGTTTTTCCACACTAATACAAGTGCAAAAGTGGTTTCCTGCACCAACACAAGTGCGAAAAGTGGTTTTTCAACACTAACACAAGTGCGAAAAGTGTTTTTTCAACACTAACACAAGTGCGAAAAGTGGTTTTTCATCACTAACACAAGTGCGAAAAGTGTTTTTTCCACACTAATACAAGTGCAAAAGTGGTTTCCTGCACCAACACAAGTGCGAAAAGTGGTTTTTCAACACTAACACAAGTGCGAAAAGTGGTTTTTCAACACCAACACAAGTGCGAAAAGTGGTTTTTCAACACTAACACAAATGCGAAAAGTGTTTTTTCCACACTAATACAAGTGCAAAAGTGGTTTCCTGCACCAACACAAGTGCGAAAAGTCGTTTTTCAACACTAACACAAGTGCGAAAAGTGGTTTTTCAACACTAACACAAGTGCGAAAAGTGGTTTTTCAACACTATCACAAGTGCAAAAAGTGTTTTTTCCACACTAATACAAGTGCAAAAGTGGTTTCCTGCACCAACACAAGTGCGAAAAGTGGTTTTTCAACACTAACACAAGTGCGAAAAGTGTTTTTTCAACACTAACACAAGTGCGAAAAGTGGTTTTTCAACACTAACACAAGTGCGAAAAGTGGTTTTTCAACACTAACACAAGTGCGAAAAGTGTTTTTTCCACACTAATACAAGTGCAAAAGTGGTTTCCTGCACCAACACAAGTGCGAAAAGTGGTTTTTCAACACTAACACAAGTGCGAAAAGTGGTTTTTCAACACTAACACAAGTGCGAAAAGTGGTTTTTCAACACTATCACAAGTGCAAAAAGTGTTTTTTCCACACTAATACAAGTGCAAAAGTGGTTTCCTGCACCAACACAAGTGCGAAAAGTGGTTTTTCAACACTAACACAAGTGCGAAAAGTGTTTTTTCAACACTAACACAAGTGCGAAAAGTGGTTTTTCAACACTAACACAAGTGCGAAAAGTGTTTTTTCCACACTAATACAAGTGCAAAAGTGGTTTCCTGCACCAACACAAGTGCGAGAAGTGGTTTTTCAACACTAACACAAGTGCAAAAAGTGTTTTTTCCACACCAATACAAGTGCAAAAGTGGTTTCCTGCACCAACACAAGTGCGAAAAGTGTTTTTTCAACACTAACACAAGTGCGAAAAGTGTTTTTTCCACACTAATACAAGTGCAAAAGTGGTTTCCTGCACCAACACAAGTGCGAAAAGTGGTTTTTCAACACTAACACAAGTGCAAAAAGTGTTTTTTCCACACCAATACAAGTGCAAAAGTGGTTTCCTGCACCAACACAAGTGCGAAAAGTGGTTTTTCAACACTAACACAAGTGCGAAAAGTGGTTTTTCAACACTAACACAAGTGCGAAAAGTGGTTTTTCAACACTATCACAAGTGCAAAAAGTGTTTTTTCCACACTAATACAAGTGCAAAAGTGGTTTCCTGCAACAACACAAGTGCGAAAAGTGGTTTTTCAACACCAACACAAGTGCGAAAAGTGGTTTTTCAACACTAACACAAGTGCGAAAAGTAGTTTTTCAACACTATCACAAGTGCGAAAAGTGGTTTTTCCACACTAATACAAGTGCAAAAGTGCTTTCCTGCACCAACACAAGTGCGAAAAGTGGTTTTTCAACACCAACACAAGTGCGAAAAGTGGTTTTTCAACACTAACACAAGTGCGAAAAGTGGTTTTTCAACACTAACACAAGTGCGAAAAGTGTTTTTCCACACTAATACAAGTGCAAAAGTGGTTTCCTGCACCAACACAAGTGCGAAAAGTGGTTTTTCAACACTAACACAAGTGCGAAAAGTGTTTTTTCAACACTAACACAAGTGCGAAAAGTGGTTTTTCAACACTAACACAAGTGCGAAAAGTGTTTTTTCCACACTAATACAAGTGCAAAAGTGGTTTCCTGCACCAACACAAGTGCGAAAAGTGGTTTTTCAACACTAACACAAGTGCGAAAAGTGGTTTTTCAACACCAACACAAGTGCGAAAAGTGGTTTTTCAACACTAACACAAGTGCGAAAAGTGTTTTTTCCACACTAATACAAGTGCAAAAGTGGTTTCCTGCACCAACACAAGTGCGAAAAGTGGTTTTTCAACACTAACACAAGTGCGAAAAGTGGTTTTTCAACACTAACACAAGTGCGAAGTGTTTTTTCCACACTAATACAAGTGCAAAAGTGGTTTCCTGCACCAACACAAGTGCGAAACGTGGTTTTTCAACACTAACACAAGTACGAAAAGTGTTTTTTCCACAGTAATACAAGTGCAAAAGTGGTTTCCTGCACCAACACAAGTGCGAAAGGTGGTTTTTCAACACTAACACAAGTGCGAAAAGTGGTTTTTCAACACTAACACAAGTGCGAAAAGTGTTTTTCCACACTAAAACAAGTGCAAATGTGGTTTCCTGCACCAACACAAGTGCGAAAAGTGGTTTTTCAACACTAACACAAGTGCGAAAAGTGGTTTTTCAACACTAACACAAGTGCGAAAAGTGGTTTTTCAACACTATCACAAGTGCAAAAAGTGTTTTTTCCACACTAATACAAGTGCAAAAGTGGTTTCCTGCACCAACACAAGTGCGAAAAGTGGTTTTTCAACACTAACACAAGTGCGAAAAGTGGTTTTTCAACACTAACACAAGTGCAAAAAGTGTTTTTTCCACACTAATACAAGTGCAAAAGTGGTTTCCTGCACCAACACAAGTGCGAAAAGTGGTTTTTCAACACTAACACAAGTGCGAAAAGTGTTTTTTCAACACTAACACAAGTGCGAAAAGTGGTTTTTCAACACTAACACAAGTGCGAAAAGTGGTTTTTCAACACTAACACAAGTGCGAAAAGTGTTTTTTCCACACTAATACAAGTGCAAAAGTGGTTTCCTGCACCAACACAAGTGCGAAAAGTGGTTTTTCAACACTAACACAAGTGCGAAAAGTGGTTTTTCAACACTAACACAAGTGCGAAAAGTGGTTTTTCAACACTATCACAAGTGCAAAAAGTGTTTTTTCCACACTAATACAAGTGCAAAAGTGGTTTCCTGCACCAACACAAGTGCGAAAAGTGGTTTTTCAACACTAACACAAGTGCGAAAAGTGTTTTTTCAACACTAACACAAGTGCGAAAAGTGGTTTTTCAACACTAACACAAGTGCGAAAAGTGTTTTTTCCACACTAATACAAGTGCAAAAGTGGTTTCCTGCACCAACACAAGTGCGAGAAGTGGTTTTTCAACACTAACACAAGTGCAAAAAGTGTTTTTTCCACACCAATACAAGTGCAAAAGTGGTTTCCTGCACCAACACAAGTGCGAAAAGTGTTTTTTCAACACTAACACAAGTGCGAAAAGTGTTTTTTCCACACTAATACAAGTGCAAAAGTGGTTTCCTGCACCAACACAAGTGCGAAAAGTGGTTTTTCAACACTAACACAAGTGCAAAAAGTGTTTTTTCCACACCAATACAAGTGCAAAAGTGGTTTCCTGCACCAACACAAGTGCGAAAAGTGGTTTTTCAACACTAACACAAGTGCGAAAAGTGGTTTTTCAACACTAACACAAGTGCGAAAAGTGGTTTTTCAACACTATCACAAGTGCAAAAAGTGTTTTTTCCACACTAATACAAGTGCAAAAGTGGTTTCCTGCAACAACACAAGTGCGAAAAGTGGTTTTTCAACACCAACACAAGTGCGAAAAGTGGTTTTTCAACACTAACACAAGTGCGAAAAGTAGTTTTTCAACACTATCACAAGTGCGAAAAGTGGTTTTTCCACACTAATACAAGTGCAAAAGTGCTTTCCTGCACCAACACAAGTGCGAAAAGTGGTTTTTCAACACCAACACAAGTGCGAAAAGTGGTTTTTCAACACTAACACAAGTGCGAAAAGTGGTTTTTCAACACTAACACAAGTGCGAAAAGTGTTTTTCCACACTAATACAAGTGCAAAAGTGGTTTCCTGCACCAACACAAGTGCGAAAAGTGGTTTTTCAACACTAACACAAGTGCGAAAAGTGTTTTTTCAACACTAACACAAGTGCGAAAAGTGGTTTTTCAACACTAACACAAGTGCGAAAAGTGTTTTTTCCACACTAATACAAGTGCAAAAGTGGTTTCCTGCACCAACACAAGTGCGAAAAGTGGTTTTTCAACACTAACACAAGTGCGAAAAGTGGTTTTTCAACACCAACACAAGTGCGAAAAGTGGTTTTTCAACACTAACACAAGTGCGAAAAGTGTTTTTTCCACACTAATACAAGTGCAAAAGTGGTTTCCTGCACCAACACAAGTGCGAAAAGTGGTTTTTCAACACTAACACAAGTGCGAAAAGTGGTTTTTCAACACTAACACAAGTGCGAAGTGTTTTTTCCACACTAATACAAGTGCAAAAGTGGTTTCCTGCACCAACACAAGTGCGAAAAGTGGTTTTTCAACACTAACACAAGTGCGAAAAGTGGTTTTTCAACACTAACACAAGTGCGAAAAGTGTTTTTTCCACACTAATACAAGTGCAAAAGTGGTTTCCTGCACCAACACAAGTGCGAAAAGTGGTTTTTCAACACTAACACAAGTGCGAAAAGTGGTTTTTCAACACTAACACAAGTGCGAAAAGTGGTTTTTCAACACTATCACAAGTGCAAAAAGTGTTTTTTCCACACTAATACAAGTGCAAAAGTGGTTTCCTGCACCAACACAAGTGCGAAAAGTGGTTTTTCAACACTAACACAAGTGCGAAAAGTGTTTTTTCAACACTAACACAAGTGCGAAAAGTGTTTTTTCAACACTAACACAAGTGCGAAAATTGGTTTTTCAACACTAACACAAGTGCGAAAAGTGTTTTTTCCACACTAATACAAGTGCAAAAGTGGTTTCCTGCACCAACACAAGTGCGAAAAGTGGTTTTTCAACACTAACACAAGTGCGAAAAGTGGTTTTTCAACACTAACACAAGTGCGAAAAGTGGTTTTTCAACACTATCACAAGTGCAAAAAGTGTTTTTTCCACACTAATACAAGTGCAAAAGTGGTTTACTGCACCAACACAAGTGCGAAAAGTGGTTTTTCAACACTAACACAAGTGCGAAAAGTGTTTTTTCAACACTAACACAAGTGCGAAAAGTGGTTTTTCAACACTAACACAAGTGCGAAAAGTGTTGTTTCCACACTAATACAAGTGCAAAAGTGGTTTCCTGCACCAACACAAGTGCGAAAAGTGGTTTTTCAACACTAACACAAGTGCGAAAAGTGTTTTTCCACACTAATACAAGTGCAAAAGTGGTTTCCTGCACCAACACAAGTGTGAAAAGTGGTTTTTCAACACTAACACAAGTGCGAAAAGTGTTTTTTCAACACTAACACAAGTGCGAAAAGTGGTTTTTCAACACTAACACAAGTGCGAAGTGTTTTTTCCACACTAATACAAGTGCAAAAGTGGTTTCCTGCACCAACACAAGTGCGAAACGTGGTTTTTCAACACTAACACAAGTACGAAAAGTGTTTTTTCCACAGTAATACAAGTGCAAAAGTGGTTTCCTGCACCAACACAAGTGCGAAAAGTGGTTTTTCAACACTAACACAAGTGCGAAAAGTGGTTTTTCAACACTAACACAAGTGCGAAAAGTGTTTTTTCCACACTAATACAAGTGCAAAAGTGGTTTCCTGCACCAACACAAGTGCGAAAAGTGGTTTTTCAACACTAACACAAGTGCGAAAAGTGGTTTTTCAACACTAACACAAGTGCGAAAAGTGGTTTTTCAACACTATCACAAGTGCAAAAAGTGTTTTTTCCACACTAATACAAGTGCAAAAGTGGTTTCCTGCACCAACACAAGTGCGAAAAGTGGTTTTTCAACACTAACACAAGTGCGAAAAGTGTTTTTTCAACACTAACACAAGTGCGAAAAGTGTTTTTTCAACACTAACACAAGTGCGAAAATTGGTTTTTCAACACTAACACAAGTGCGAAAAGTGTTTTTTCCACACTAATACAAGTGCAAAAGTGGTTTCCTGCACCAACACAAGTGCGAAAAGTGGTTTTTCAACACTAACACAAGTGCGAAAAGTGGTTTTTCAACACTAACACAAGTGCGAAAAGTGGTTTTTCAACACTATCACAAGTGCAAAAAGTGTTTTTTCCACACTAATACAAGTGCAAAAGTGGTTTACTGCACCAACACAAGTGCGAAAAGTGGTTTTTCAACACTAACACAAGTGCGAAAAGTGTTTTTTCAACACTAACACAAGTGCGAAAAGTGGTTTTTCAACACTAACACAAGTGCGAAAAGTGTTGTTTCCACACTAATACAAGTGCAAAAGTGGTTTCCTGCACCAACACAAGTGCGAAAAGTGGTTTTTCAACACTAACACAAGTGCGAAAAGTGTTTTTCCACACTAATACAAGTGCAAAAGTGGTTTCCTGCACCAACACAAGTGCGAAAAGTGGTTTTTCAACACTAACACAAGTGCGAAAAGTGTTTTTTCAACACTAACACAAGTGCGAAAAGTGGTTTTTCAACACTATCACAAGTGCAAAAAGTGTTTTTTCCACACTAATACAAGTGCAAAAGTGGTTTACTGCACCAACACAAGTGCGAAAAGTGGTTTTTCAACACTAACACAAGTGCGAAAAGTGTTTTTTCAACACTAACACAAGTGCGAAAAGTGGTTTTTCAACACTAACACAAGTGCGAAAAGTGTTGTTTCCACACTAATACAAGTGCAAAAGTGGTTTCCTGCACCAACACAAGTGCGAAAAGTGGTTTTTCAACACTAACACAAGTGCGAAAAGTGTTTTTTCAACACTAACACAAGTGCGAAAAGTGTTTTTCCACACTAATACAAGTGCAAAAGTGGTTTCCTGCACCAACACAAGTGCGAAAAGTGGTTTTTCAACACTAACACAAGTGCGAAAAGTGTTTTTTCAACACTAACACAAGTGCGAAAAGTGGTTTTTCAACACTAACACAAGTGCGAAAAGTGTTTTTTCCACACTAATACAAGTGCAAAAGTGGTTTCCTGCACCAACACAAGTGCGAAAAGTGGTTTTTCAACACTAACACAAGTGCGAAAAGTGTTTTTCCACACTAATACAAGTGCAAAAGTGGTTTCCTGCACCAACACAAGTGCGAAAAGTGGTTTTTCAACACTAACACAAGTGCGAAAAGTGTTTTTTCAACACTAACACAAGTGCGAAAAGTGGTTTTTCAACACTAACACAAGTGCGAAAAGTGTTTTTTCCACACTAATACAAGTGCAAAAGTGGTTTCCTGCACCAACACAAGTGCGAAAAGTGGTTTTTCAACACTAACACAAGTGCGAAAAGTGGTTTTTCAACACCAACACAAGTGCGAAAAGTGGTTTTTCAACACTAACACAAGTGCGAAAAGTGTTTTTTCCACACTAATACACTAAACCGCGAAAAGTGCAAAACAAGTGCAAATGTGGTTTCCTAACACAAGTGCGAAAAGTGTTTTTTCCACACTAATACAAGTGCAAAAGTGGTTTCCTGCACCAACACAAGTGCGAAAAGTGGTTTTTCAACACTAACACAAGTGCGAAAAGTGGTTTTTCAACACTAACACAAGTGCGAAAAGTGGTTTTTCAACACTAACACAAGTGCGAAAAGTGTTTTTTCCACACTAATACAAGTGCAAAAGTGGTTTCCTGCACCAACACAAGTGCGAAAAGTGGTTTTTCAACACTAACACAAGTGCGAAAAGTGGTTTTTCAACACTAACACAAGTGCGAAAAGTGGTTTTTCAACACTATCACAAGTGCAAAAAGTGTTTTTTCCACACTAATACAAGTGCAAAAGTGGTTTCCTGCACCAACACAAGTGCGAAAAGTGGTTTTTCAACACTAACACAAGTGCGAAAAGTGTTTTTTCAACACTAACACAAGTGCGAAAAGTGGTTTTTCAACACTAACACAAGTGCGAAAAGTGTTTTTTCCACACTAATACAAGTGCAAAAGTGGTTTCCTGCACCAACACAAGTGCGAAAAGTGGTTTTTCAACACTAACACAAGTGCGAAAAGTGGTTTTTCAACACCAACACAAGTGCGAAAAGTGGTTTTTCAACACTAACACAAGTGCGAAAAGTGTTTTTTCCACACTAATACACTAAACCGCGAAAAGTGCAAAACAAGTGCAAATGTGGTTTCCTAACACAAGTGCGAAAAGTGTTTTTTCCACACTAATACAAGTGCAAAAGTGGTTTCCTGCACCAACACAAGTGCGAAAAGTGGTTTTTCAACACTAACACAAGTGCGAAAAGTGGTTTTTCAACACTAACACAAGTGCGAAAAGTGGTTTTTCAACACTAACACAAGTGCGAAAAGTGTTTTTTCCACACTAATACAAGTGCAAAAGTGGTTTCCTGCACCAACACAAGTGCGAAAAGTGGTTTTTCAACACTAACACAAGTGCGAAAAGTGGTTTTTCAACACTAACACAAGTGCGAAAAGTGGTTTTTCAACACTATCACAAGTGCAAAAAGTGTTTTTTCCACACTAATACAAGTGCAAAAGTGGTTTCCTGCACCAACACAAGTGCGAAAAGTGGTTTTTCAACACTAACACAAGTGCGAAAAGTGTTTTTTCAACACTAACACAAGTGCGAAAAGTGTTTTTTCAACACTAACACAAGTGCGAAAATTGGTTTTTCAACACTAACACAAGTGCGAAAAGTGTTTTTTCCACACTAATACAAGTGCAAAAGTGGTTTCCTGCACCAACACAAGTGCGAAAAGTGGTTTTTCAACACTAACACAAGTGCGAAAAGTGGTTTTTCAACACTAACACAAGTGCGAAAAGTGGTTTTTCAACACTATCACAAGTGCAAAAAGTGTTTTTTCCACACTAATACAAGTGCAAAAGTGGTTTACTGCACCAACACAAGTGCGAAAAGTGGTTTTTCAACACTAACACAAGTGCGAAAAGTGTTTTTTCAACACTAACACAAGTGCGAAAAGTGGTTTTTCAACACTAACACAAGTGCGAAAAGTGTTGTTTCCACACTAATACAAGTGCAAAAGTGGTTTCCTGCACCAACACAAGTGCGAAAAGTGGTTTTTCAACACTAACACAAGTGCGAAAAGTGTTTTTCCACACTAATACAAGTGCAAAAGTGGTTTCCTGCACCAACACAAGTGCGAAAAGTGGTTTTTCAACACTAACACAAGTGCGAAAAGTGTTTTTTCAACACTAACACAAGTGCGAAAAGTGGTTTTTCAACACTAACACAAGTGCGAAAAGTGTTTTTTCCACACTAATACAAGTGCAAAAGTGGTTTCCTGCACCAACACAAGTGCGAAAAGTGGTTTTTCAACACTAACACAAGTGCGAAAAGTGGTTTTTCAACACCAACACAAGTGCGAAAAGTGGTTTTTCAACACTAACACAAGTGCGAAAAGTGTTTTTTCCACACTAATACAAGTGCAAAAGTGGTTTCCTGCACCAACACAAGTGCGAAAAGTGGTTTTTCAACACTAACACAAGTGCGAAAAGTGGTTTTTCAACACTAACACAAGTGCGAAGTGTTTTTTCCACACTAATACAAGTGCAAAAGTGGTTTCCTGCACCAACACAAGTGCGAAACGTGGTTTTTCAACACTAACACAAGTACGAAAAGTGTTTTTTCCACAGTAATACAAGTGCAAAAGTGGTTTCCTGCACCAACACAAGTGCGAAAGGTGGTTTTTCAACACTAACACAAGTGCGAAAAGTGGTTTTTCAACACTAACACAAGTGCGAAAAGTGTTTTTCCACACTAAAACAAGTGCAAATGTGGTTTCCTGCACCAACACAAGTGCGAAAAGTGGTTTTTCAACACTAACACAAGTGCGAAAAGTGGTTTTTCAACACTAACACAAGTGCGAAAAGTGGTTTTTCAACACTATCACAAGTGCAAAAAGTGTTTTTTCCACACTAATACAAGTGCAAAAGTGGTTTCCTGCACCAACACAAGTGCGAAAAGTGGTTTTTCAACACTAACACAAGTGCGAAAAGTGGTTTTTCAACACTAACACAAGTGCGAAAAGTGTTTTTTCCACACTAATACAAGTGCAAAAGTGGTTTCCTGCACCAACACAAGTGCGAAAAGTGGTTTTTCAACACTAACACAAGTGCAAAAAGTGTTTTTTCCACACCAATACAAGTGCAAAAGTGGTTTCCTGCACCAACACAAGTGCGAAAAGTGGTTTTTCAACACTAACACAAGTGCGAAAAGTGTTTTTTCCACACTAATACAAGTGCAAAAGTGGTTTCCTGCACCAACACAAGTGCGAAAAGTGGTTTTTCAACACTAACACAAGTGCGAAAAGTGGTTTTTCAACACTAACACAAGTGCGAAAAGTGGTTTTTCAACACTATCACAAGTGCAAAAAGTGTTTTTTCCACACTAATACAAGTGCAAAAGTGGTTTCCTGCACCAACACAAGTGCGAAAAGTGGTTTTTCAACACTAACACAAGTGCGAAAAGTGTTTTTTCAACACTAACACAAGTGCGAAAAGTGTTTTTTCAACACTAACACAAGTGCGAAAATTGGTTTTTCAACACTAACACAAGTGCGAAAAGTGTTTTTTCCACACTAATACAAGTGCAAAAGTGGTTTCCTGCACCAACACAAGTGCGAAAAGTGGTTTTTCAACACTAACACAAGTGCGAAAAGTGGTTTTTCAACACTAACACAAGTGCGAAAAGTGGTTTTTCAACACTAACACAAGTGCGAAAAGTGTTGTTTCCACACTAATACAAGTGCAAAAGTGGTTTACTGCACCAACACAAGTGCGAAAAGTGGTTTTTCAACACTAACACAAGTGCAAAAAGTGTTTTTTCCACACCAATACAAGTGCAAAAGTGGTTTCCTGCACCAACACAAGTGCGAAAAGTGGTTTTTCAACACTAACACAAGTGCAAAAAGTGTTTTTTCCACACCAATACAAGTGCAAAAGTGGTTTCCTGCACCAACACAAGTGCGAAAAGTGGTTTTTCAACACTAACACAAGTGCGAAAAGTGTTTTTTCCACACTAATACAAGTGCAAAAGTGGTTTCCTGCACCAACACAAGTGCGAAAAGTGGTTTTTCAACACTAACACAAGTGCAAAAAGTGTTTTTTCCACACCAATACAAGTGCAAAAGTGGTTTCCTGCACCAACACAAGTGCGAAAAGTGGTTTTTCAACACTAACACAAGTGCGAAAGTGGTTTTTCAACACTAACACAAGTGCGAAAAGTGGTTTTTCAACACTATCACAAGTGCAAAAAGTGTTTTTTCCACACTAATACAAGTGCAAAAGTGGTTTCCTGCAACAACACAAGTGCGAAAAGTGGTTTTTCAACACTAACACAAGTGTGAAAAGTGGTTTTTCAACACTAACACAAGTGCGAAAAGTGGTTTTTCCACACTAATACAAGTGCAAAAGTGGTTTCCTGCACCAACACAAGTGAGAAAAGTGGTTTTTCAACACTAACACAAGTGCAAAAAGTGGTTTTTCCACACTAATACAAGTGCAAAAGTGGTTTCCTGCAACAACACAAGTGCGAAAAGTGGTTTTTCAACACTAACACAAGTGCGAAAAGTGGTTTTTCAACACTAACACAAGTGCGAAAAGTGGTTTTTCAACACTATCACAAGTGCAAAAAGTGTTTTTTCCACACTAATACAAGTGCAAAAGTGGTTTCCTGCACCAATAAAAGTGCGAAAAGTGGTTTTTCAACACTAACACAAGTGCGAAAAGTGGTTTTTCAACACTAACACAAGTGCGAAAAGTGGTTTTTCAACACCAACACAAGTGCGAAAAGTGGTTTTTCCACACTAATACAAGTGCAAAATTGGTTTCCTGCACCAACACAAGTGCGAAAAGTGGTTTTTCAACACTAACACAAGTGCGAAAAGTGGTTTTTCAACACCAACACAAGTGCGAAAAGTGGTTTTTCAACACTAACACAAGTGCGAAAAGTGTTTTTTCCACACTAATACAAGTGCAAAAGTGGTTTCCTGCACCAACACAAGTGCGAAAAGTGGTTTTTCAACACTAACACAAGTGCGAAAAGTGGTTTTTCAACACTAACACAAGTGCAAAAAGTGTTTTTCCACACTAATACAAGTGCAAAAGTGGTTTCCTGCACCAACACAAGTGCGAAACGTGGTTTTTCAACACTAACACAAGTGCGAAAAGTGTTTTTTCCACACTAATACAAGTGCAAAAGTGGTTTCCTGCACCAACACAAGTGCGAAAGGTGGTTTTTCAACACTAACACAAGTGCGAAAAGTGGTTTTTCAACACTAACACAAGTGCGAAAAGTGTTTTTCCACACTAAAACAAGTGCAAATGTGGTTCCCTGCACCAACACAAGTGCGAAAAGTGGTTTTTCAACACTAACACAAGTGCGAAAAGTGGTTTTTCAACACTAACACAAGTGCGAAAAGTGGTTTTTCAACACTATCACAAGTGCAAAAAGTGTTTTTTCCACACTAATACAAGTGCAAAAGTGGTTTCCTGCACCAACACAAGTGCGAAAAGTGGTTTTTCAACACTAACACAAGTGCGAAAAGTGTTTTTTCAACACTAACACAAGTGCGAAAAGTAGTTTTTAACACTAACACAAGTGCGAAAAGTGTTTTTTCCACACTAATACAAGTGCAAAAGTGGTTTCCTGCACCAACACAAGTGCGAAAAGTGGTTTTTCAACAATAACACAAGTGCAAAAAGTATTTTTTCCACACCAATACAAGTGCAAAAGTGGTTTCCTGCACCAACACAAGTGCGAAAAGTGGTTTTGCAACACTAACACAAGTGCGAAAAGTGTTTTTTCCACACTAATACAAGTGCAAAAGTGGTTTCCTGCACCAACACAAGTGCGAAAAGTGGTTTTTCAACACTAACACAAGTGCGAAAAGTGGTTTTTCAACACTAACACAAGTGCGAAAAGTGGTTTTTCAACACTATCACAAGTGCAAAAAGTGTTTTTTCCACACTAATACAAGTGCAAAAGTGGTTTTCCTGCACCAACACAAGTGCGAAAAGTGGTTTTTCAACACTAACACAAGTGCGAAAAGTGTTTTTTCAACACTAACACAAGTGCGAAAAGTGGTTTTACAACACTAACACAAGTGCGAAAAGTGGTTTTTCAACACTAACACAAGTGCGAAAAGTGTTTTTTCCACACTAATACAAGTGCAAAAGTGGTTTCCTGCACCAACACAAGTGCGAAAAGTGGTTTTTCAACACTAACACAAGTGCGAAAAGTGGTTTTTCAACACTAACACAAGTGCGAAAAGTGGTTTTTCAACACTATCACAAGTGCAAAAAGTGTTTTTTCCACACTAATACAAGTGCAAAAGTGGTTTCCTGCACCAACACAAGTGCAAAAAGTGGTTTTTCAACACTAACACAAGTGCGAAAAGTGTTTTTTCAACACTAACACAAGTGCGAAAAGTGGTTTTTCAACATTAACACAAGTGCGAAAAGTGTTTTTTCCACACTAATACAAGTGCAAAAGTGGTTTCCTGCACCAACACAAGTGCGAAAAGTGGTTTTTCAACACTAACACAATTGCAAAAAGTGTTTTTTCCACACCAATACAAGTGCAAAAGTGGTTTCCTGCACCAACACAAGTGCGAAAAGTGGTTTTTCAACACTAACACAAGTGCGAAAAGTGTTTTTCCACACTAATACAAGTGCAAAAGTGGTTTCCTGCACCAACACAAGTGCGAAAAGTGGTTTTTCAACACTAACACAAGTGCGAAAAGTGGTTTTTCAACACTAACACAAGTGCGAAAAGTGGTTTTTCAACACTATCACAAGTGCAAAAAGTGTTTTTTCCACACTAATACAAGTGCAAAAGTGGTTTCCTGCACCAACACAAGTGCGAAAAGTGGTTTTTCAACACTAACACAAGTGCGAAAAGTGGTTTTTCAACACCAACACAAGTGCGAAAAGTGGTTTTTCAACACTAACACAAGTGCGAAAAGTGTTTTTTCCACACTAATACAAGTGCAAAAGTGGTTTCCTGCACCAACACAAGTGCGAAAAGTGGTTTTTCAACACTAACACAAGTGCGAAAAGTGGTTTTTCAACACTAACACAAGTGCGAAGTGTTTTTTCCACACTAATACAAGTGCAAAAGTGGTTTCCTGCACCAACACAAGTGCGAAACGTGGTTTTTCAACACTAACACAAGTACGAAAAGTGTTTTTTCCACAGTAATACAAGTGCAAAAGTGGTTTCCTGCACCAACACAAGTGCGAAAGGTGGTTTTTCAACACTAACACAAGTGCGAAAAGTGGTTTTTCAACACTAACACAAGTGCGAAAAGTGTTTTTCCACACTAAAACAAGTGCAAATGTGGTTTCCTGCACCAACACAAGTGCGAAAAGTGGTTTTTCAACACTAACACAAGTGCGAAAAGTGGTTTTTCAACACTAACACAAGTGCGAAAAGTGGTTTTTCAACACTATCACAAGTGCAAAAAGTGTTTTTTCCACACTAATACAAGTGCAAAAGTGGTTTCCTGCACCAACACAAGTGCGAAAAGTGGTTTTTCAACACTAACACAAGTGCGAAAAGTGGTTTTTCAACACTAACACAAGTGCAAAAAGTGTTTTTTCCACACTAATACAAGTGCAAAAGTGGTTTCCTGCACCAACACAAGTGCGAAAAGTGGTTTTTCAACACTAACACAAGTGCAAAAAGTGTTTTTTCCACACCAATACAAGTGCAAAAGTGGTTTCCTGCACCAACACAAGTGCGAAAAGTGGTTTTTCAACACTAACACAAGTGCGAAAAGTGTTTTTTCCACACTAATACAAGTGCAAAAGTGGTTTCCTGCACCAACACAAGTGCGAAAAGTGGTTTTTCAACACTAACACAAGTGCGAAAAGTGGTTTTTCAACACTAACACAAGTGCGAAAAGTGGTTTTTCAACACTATCACAAGTGCAAAAAGTGTTTTTCCACACTAATACAAGTGCAAAAGTGGTTTCCTGCACCAACACAAGTGCGAAAAGTGGTTTTTCAACACTAACACAAGTGCGAAAAGTGTTTTTTCAACACTAACACAAGTGCGAAAAGTGTTTTTTCAACACTAACACAAGTGCGAAAAGTGGTTTTTCAGCACTAACACAAGTGCGAAAAGTGTTTTTTCCAAATTAATACAAGTGCAAAAGTGGTTTCCTGCACCAACACAAGTGCGAAAAGTGGTTTTTCAACACTAACACAAGTGCGAAAAGTGGTTTTTCAACACTAACACAAGTGCGAAAAGTGGTTTTTCAACACTAACACAAGTGCGAAAAGTGTTGTTTCCACACTAATACAAGTGCAAAAGTGGTTTACTGCACCAACACAAGTGCGAAAAGTGGTTTTTCAACACTAACACAAGTGCAAAAAGTGTTTTTTCCACACCAATACAAGTGCAAAAGTGGTTTCCTGCACCAACACAAGTGCGAAAAGTGGTTTTTCAACACTAACACAAGTGCAAAAAGTGTTTTTTCCACACCAATACAAGTGCAAAAGTGGTTTCCTGCACCAACACAAGTGCGAAAAGTGGTTTTTCAACACTAACACAAGTGCGAAAAGTGTTTTTTCCACACTAATACAAGTGCAAAAGTGGTTTCCTGCACCAACACAAGTGCGAAAAGTGGTTTTTCAACACTAACACAAGTGCAAAAAGTGTTTTTTCCACACCAATACAAGTGCAAAAGTGGTTTCCTGCACCAACACAAGTGCGAAAAGTGGTTTTTCAACACTAACACAAGTGCGAAAGTGGTTTTTCAACACTAACACAAGTGCGAAAAGTGGTTTTTCAACACTATCACAAGTGCAAAAAGTGTTTTTTCCACACTAATACAAGTGCAAAAGTGGTTTCCTGCAACAACACAAGTGCGAAAAGTGGTTTTTCAACACTAACACAAGTGTGAAAAGTGGTTTTTCAACACTAACACAAGTGCGAAAAGTGGTTTTTCCACACTAATACAAGTGCAAAAGTGGTTTCCTGCACCAACACAAGTGAGAAAAGTGGTTTTTCAACACTAACACAAGTGCAAAAAGTGGTTTTTCCACACTAATACAAGTGCAAAAGTGGTTTCCTGCAACAACACAAGTGCGAAAAGTGGTTTTTCAACACTAACACAAGTGCGAAAAGTGGTTTTTCAACACTAACACAAGTGCGAAAAGTGGTTTTTCAACACTATCACAAGTGCAAAAAGTGTTTTTTCCACACTAATACAAGTGCAAAAGTGGTTTCCTGCACCAATAAAAGTGCGAAAAGTGGTTTTTCAACACTAACACAAGTGCGAAAAGTGGTTTTTCAACACTAACACAAGTGCGAAAAGTGGTTTTTCAACACCAACACAAGTGCGAAAAGTGGTTTTTCCACACTAATACAAGTGCAAAATTGGTTTCCTGCACCAACACAAGTGCGAAAAGTGGTTTTTCAACACTAACACAAGTGCGAAAAGTGGTTTTTCAACACCAACACAAGTGCGAAAAGTGGTTTTTCAACACTAACACAAGTGCGAAAAGTGTTTTTTCCACACTAATACAAGTGCAAAAGTGGTTTCCTGCACCAACACAAGTGCGAAAAGTGGTTTTTCAACACTAACACAAGTGCGAAAAGTGGTTTTTCAACACTAACACAAGTGCAAAAAGTGTTTTTCCACACTAATACAAGTGCAAAAGTGGTTTCCTGCACCAACACAAGTGCGAAACGTGGTTTTTCAACACTAACACAAGTGCGAAAAGTGTTTTTTCCACACTAATACAAGTGCAAAAGTGGTTTCCTGCACCAACACAAGTGCGAAAGGTGGTTTTTCAACACTAACACAAGTGCGAAAAGTGGTTTTTCAACACTAACACAAGTGCGAAAAGTGTTTTTCCACACTAAAACAAGTGCAAATGTGGTTCCCTGCACCAACACAAGTGCGAAAAGTGGTTTTTCAACACTAACACAAGTGCGAAAAGTGGTTTTTCAACACTAACACAAGTGCGAAAAGTGGTTTTTCAACACTATCACAAGTGCAAAAAGTGTTTTTTCCACACTAATACAAGTGCAAAAGTGGTTTCCTGCACCAACACAAGTGCGAAAAGTGGTTTTTCAACACTAACACAAGTGCGAAAAGTGTTTTTTCAACACTAACACAAGTGCGAAAAGTGGTTTTTAACACTAACACAAGTGCGAAAAGTGTTTTTTCCACACTAATACAAGTGCAAAAGTGGTTTCCTGCACCAACACAAGTGCGAAAAGTGGTTTTTCAACAATAACACAAGTGCAAAAAGTATTTTTTCCACACCAATACAAGTGCAAAAGTGGTTTCCTGCACCAACACAAGTGCGAAAAGTGGTTTTGCAACACTAACACAAGTGCGAAAAGTGTTTTTTCCACACTAATACAAGTGCAAAAGTGGTTTCCTGCACCAACACAAGTGCGAAAAGTGGTTTTTCAACACTAACACAAGTGCGAAAAGTGGTTTTTCAACACTAACACAAGTGCGAAAAGTGGTTTTTCAACACTATCACAAGTGCAAAAAGTGTTTTTTCCACACTAATACAAGTGCAAAAGTGGTTTTCCTGCACCAACACAAGTGCGAAAAGTGGTTTTTCAACACTAACACAAGTGCGAAAAGTGTTTTTTCAACACTAACACAAGTGCGAAAAGTGGTTTTACAACACTAACACAAGTGCGAAAAGTGGTTTTTCAACACTAACACAAGTGCGAAAAGTGTTTTTTCCACACTAATACAAGTGCAAAAGTGGTTTCCTGCACCAACACAAGTGCGAAAAGTGGTTTTTCAACACTAACACAAGTGCGAAAAGTGGTTTTTCAACACTAACACAAGTGCGAAAAGTGGTTTTTCAACACTATCACAAGTGCAAAAAGTGTTTTTTCCACACTAATACAAGTGCAAAAGTGGTTTCCTGCACCAACACAAGTGCAAAAAGTGGTTTTTCAACACTAACACAAGTGCGAAAAGTGTTTTTTCAACACTAACACAAGTGCGAAAAGTGGTTTTTCAACATTAACACAAGTGCGAAAAGTGTTTTTTCCACACTAATACAAGTGCAAAAGTGGTTTCCTGCACCAACACAAGTGCGAAAAGTGGTTTTTCAACACTAACACAATTGCAAAAAGTGTTTTTTCCACACCAATACAAGTGCAAAAGTGGTTTCCTGCACCAACACAAGTGCGAAAAGTGGTTTTTCAACACTAACACAAGTGCGAAAAGTGTTTTTCCACACTAATACAAGTGCAAAAGTGGTTTCCTGCACCAACACAAGTGCGAAAAGTGGTTTTTCAACACTAACACAAGTGCGAAAAGTGGTTTTTCAACACTAACACAAGTGCGAAAAGTGGTTTTTCAACACTATCACAAGTGCAAAAAGTGTTTTTTCCACACTAATACAAGTGCAAAAGTGGTTTCCTGCACCAACACAAGTGCGAAAAGTGGTTTTTCAACACTAACACAAGTGCGAAAAGTGGTTTTTCAACACCAACACAAGTGCGAAAAGTGGTTTTTCAACACTAACACAAGTGCGAAAAGTGTTTTTTCCACACTAATACAAGTGCAAAAGTGGTTTCCTGCACCAACACAAGTGCGAAAAGTGGTTTTTCAACACTAACACAAGTGCGAAAAGTGGTTTTTCAACACTAACACAAGTGCGAAGTGTTTTTTCCACACTAATACAAGTGCAAAAGTGGTTTCCTGCACCAACACAAGTGCGAAACGTGGTTTTTCAACACTAACACAAGTACGAAAAGTGTTTTTTCCACAGTAATACAAGTGCAAAAGTGGTTTCCTGCACCAACACAAGTGCGAAAGGTGGTTTTTCAACACTAACACAAGTGCGAAAAGTGGTTTTTCAACACTAACACAAGTGCGAAAAGTGTTTTTCCACACTAAAACAAGTGCAAATGTGGTTTCCTGCACCAACACAAGTGCGAAAAGTGGTTTTTCAACACTAACACAAGTGCGAAAAGTGGTTTTTCAACACTAACACAAGTGCGAAAAGTGGTTTTTCAACACTATCACAAGTGCAAAAAGTGTTTTTTCCACACTAATACAAGTGCAAAAGTGGTTTCCTGCACCAACACAAGTGCGAAAAGTGGTTTTTCAACACTAACACAAGTGCGAAAAGTGGTTTTTCAACACTAACACAAGTGCAAAAAGTGTTTTTTCCACACTAATACAAGTGCAAAAGTGGTTTCCTGCACCAACACAAGTGCGAAAAGTGGTTTTTCAACACTAACACAAGTGCAAAAAGTGTTTTTTCCACACCAATACAAGTGCAAAAGTGGTTTCCTGCACCAACACAAGTGCGAAAAGTGGTTTTTCAACACTAACACAAGTGCGAAAAGTGTTTTTTCCACACTAATACAAGTGCAAAAGTGGTTTCCTGCACCAACACAAGTGCGAAAAGTGGTTTTTCAACACTAACACAAGTGCGAAAAGTGGTTTTTCAACACTAACACAAGTGCGAAAAGTGGTTTTTCAACACTATCACAAGTGCAAAAAGTGTTTTTCCACACTAATACAAGTGCAAAAGTGGTTTCCTGCACCAACACAAGTGCGAAAAGTGGTTTTTCAACACTAACACAAGTGCGAAAAGTGTTTTTTCAACACTAACACAAGTGCGAAAAGTGTTTTTTCAACACTAACACAAGTGCGAAAAGTGGTTTTTCAGCACTAACACAAGTGCGAAAAGTGTTTTTTCCAAATTAATACAAGTGCAAAAGTGGTTTCCTGCACCAACACAAGTGCGAAAAGTGGTTTTTCAACACTAACACAAGTGCGAAAAGTGGTTTTTCAACACTAACACAAGTGCGAAAAGTGGTTTTTCAACACTATCACAAGTGCAAAAAGTGTTTTTTCCACACTAATACAAGTGCAAAAGTGGTTTCCTGCACCAACACAAGTGCGAAAAGTGGTTTTTCAACACTAACACAAGTGCGAAAAGTGTTTTTTCAACACTAACACAAGTGCGAAAAGTGGTTTTTCAACACTAACACAAGTGCGAAAAGTGTTTTTTCCACACTAATACAAGTGCAAAAGTGGTTTCCTGCACCAACACAAGTGCGAAAAGTGGTTTTTCAACACTAACACAAGTGCAAAAAGTGTTTTTTCCACACCAATACAAGTGCAAAAGTGGTTTCCTGCACCAACACAAGTGCGAAAAGTGGTTTTTCAACACTAACACAAGTGCGAAAAGTGTTTTTTCCACACTAATACAAGTGCAAAAGTGGTTTCCTGCACCAACACAAGTGCGAAAAGTGGTTTTTCAACACTAACACAAGTGCAAAAAGTGTTTTTTCCACACCAATACAAGTGCAAAAGTGGTTTCCTGCACCAACACAAGTGCGAAAAGTGGTTTTTCAACACTAACACAAGTGCGAAAAGTGGTTTTTCAACACTAACACAAGTGCGAAAAGTGGTTTTTCAACACTATCACAAGTGCAAAAAGTGTTTTTTCCACACTAATACAAGTGCAAAAGTGGTTTCCTGCAACAACACAAGTGCGAAAAGTGGTTTTTCAACACTAACACAAGTGTGAAAAGTGGTTTTTCAACACTAACACAAGTGCGAAAAGTGGTTTTTCCACACTAATACAAGTGCAAAAGTGGTTTCCTGCACCAACACAAGTGAGAAAAGTGGTTTTTCAACACTAACACAAGTGCGAAAAGTGGTTTTTCCACACTAATACAAGTGCAAAAGTGGTTTCCTGCAACAACACAAGTGCGAAAAGTGGTTTTTCAACACTAACACAAGTGCGAAAAGTGGTTTTTCAACACTAACACAAGTGCGAAAAGTGGTTTTTCAACACTATCACAAGTGCAAAAAGTGTTTTTTCCACACTAATACAAGTGCAAAAGTGGTTTCCTGCACCAATAAATTGCGAAAAGTGGTTTTTCAACACTAACACAAGTGCGAAAAGTGGTTTTTCAACACTAACACAAGTGCGAAAAGTGGTTTTTCAACACTAACACAAGTGCGAAAAGTGGTTTTTCAACACTAACACAAGTGCGAAAAGTGGTTTTTCAACACTAACACAAGTGCGAAAAGTGGTTTTTCAACACTAACACAAGTGCGAAAAGTGGTTTTTCAACACTAACACAAGTGCGAAAAGTGGTTTTTCAACACTAACACAAGTGCGAAAAGTGTTTTTTCCACACTAATACAAGTGCAAAAGTAGTTTCCTGCACCAACACAAGTGCGAAAAGTGGTTTTTCAACACTAACACAAGTGCGAAAAGTGGTTTTTCAACACTAACACAAGTGCAAAAAGTGTTTTTTCCACATCAATACAAGTGCAAAAGTGGTTTCCTGCACCAACACAAGTGCGAAAAGTGGTTTTTCAACACTAAGACAAGTGCGAAAAGTGGTTTTTCAACACTAACACAAGTGCGAAAAGTGGTTTTTCAACACTAACACAAGTGCGAAAAGTGGTTTTTCAACACTAACACAAGTGCGAAAAGTGGTTTTTCCACACTAATACAAGTGCAAAAGTGGTTTCCTGCACCAACACAAGTGCGAAAAGTGGTTTTTCAACACTAACACAAGTGCGAAAAGTGGTTTTTCAACACCAACACAAGTGCGAAAAGTGGTTTTTCAACACTAACACAAGTGCGAAAAGTGTTTTTTCCACACTAATACAAGTGCAAAAGTGGTTTCCTGCACCAACACAAGTGCGAAAAGTGGTTTTTCAACACTAACACAAGTGCGAAAAGTGGTTTTTCAACACTAACACAAGTGCGAAAAGTGGTTTTTCAACACTAACACAAGTGCGAAAAGTGGTTTTTCAACACTAACACAAGTGCGAAAAGTGGTTTTTCAACACTAACACAAGTGCGAAAAGTGGTTTTTCAACACTATCACAAGTGCAAAAAGTGTTTTTTCCACACTAATACAAGTGCAAAAGTGGTTTCCTGCACCAACACAAGTCCGA
This sequence comes from Myxine glutinosa, assembly GCF_964187855.1. Classification (NCBI taxonomy): domain Eukaryota; kingdom Metazoa; phylum Chordata; class Myxini; order Myxiniformes; family Myxinidae; genus Myxine; species Myxine glutinosa. The sequence goes on from NW_027616564.1 coordinate 83,760, forward strand.
AAAGTGGTTTTTCAACACTAACACAAGTGCGAAAAGTCGTTTTTCAACACTAACACAAGTGCGAAAAGTGGTTTTTCCACACTAATACAAGTGCAAAAGTTGTTTCCTGCACCAACACAAGTGCGAAAAGTGGTTTTTCAACACTAACACAAGTGCGAAAAGTGGTTTTTCAACACCAACACAAGTGCGAAAAGTGGTTTTTCAACACTAACACAAGTGCGAAAAGTGGTTTTTCAACACTAACACAAGTGCGAAAAGTGTTTTTCCACACTAATACAAGTGCAAAAGTGGTTTCCTGCACCAACACAAGTGCGAAAAGTGGTTTTTCAACACTAACACAAGTGCGAAAAGTGTTTTTTCAACACTAACACAAGTGCGAAAAGTGGTTTTTCATCACTAACACAAGTGCGAAAAGTGTTTTTTCCACACTAATACAAGTGCAAAAGTGGTTTCCTGCACCAACACAAGTGCGAAAAGTGGTTTTTCAACACTAACACAAGTGCGAAAAGTGGTTTTTCAACACCAACACAAGTGCGAAAAGTGGTTTTTCAACACTAACACAAATGCGAAAAGTGTTTTTTCCACACTAATACAAGTGCAAAAGTGGTTTCCTGCACCAACACAAGTGCGAAAAGTCGTTTTTCAACACTAACACAAGTGCGAAAAGTGGTTTTTCAACACTAACACAAGTGCGAAAAGTGGTTTTTCAACACTATCACAAGTGCAAAAAGTGTTTTTTCCACACTAATACAAGTGCAAAAGTGGTTTCCTGCACCAACACAAGTGCGAAAAGTGGTTTTTCAACACTAACACAAGTGCGAAAAGTGTTTTTTCAACACTAACACAAGTGCGAAAAGTGGTTTTTCAACACTAACACAAGTGCGAAAAGTGGTTTTTCAACACTAACACAAGTGCGAAAAGTGTTTTTCCACACTAATACAAGTGCAAAAGTGGTTTCCTGCACCAACACAAGTGCGAAAAGTGGTTTTTCAACACTAACACAAGTGCGAAAAGTGGTTTTTCAACACTAACACAAGTGCGAAAAGTGGTTTTTCACACTATCACAAGTGCAAAAAGTGTTTTTTCCACACTAATACAAGTGCAAAAGTGGTTTCCTGCACCAACACAAGTGCGAAAAGTGGTTTTTCAACACTAACACAAGTGCGAAAAGTGTTTTTTCAACACTAACACAAGTGCGAAAAGTGGTTTTTCAACACTAACACAAGTGCGAAAAGTGTTTTTTCCACACTAATACAAGTGCAAAAGTGGTTTCCTGCACCAACACAAGTGCGAGAAGTGGTTTTTCAACACTAACAGAAGTGCAAAAAGTGTTTTTTCCACACCAATACAAGTGCAAAAGTGGTTTCCTGCACCAACACAAGTGCGAAAAGTGTTTTTTCAACACTAACACAAGTGCGAAAAGTGTTTTTTCCACACTAATACAAGTGCAAAAGTGGTTTCCTGCACCAACACAAGTGCGAAAAGTGGTTTTTCAACACTAACACAAGTGCAAAAAGTGTTTTTTCCACACCAATACAAGTGCAAAAGTGGTTTCCTGCACCAACACAAGTGCGAAAAGTGGTTTTTCAACACTAACACAAGTGCGAAAAGTGGTTTTTCAACACTAACACAAGTGCGAAAAGTGGTTTTTCAACACTATCACAAGTGCAAAAAGTGTTTTTTCCACACTAATACAAGTGCAAAAGTGGTTTCCTGCAACCAACACAAGTGCGAAAAGTGGTTTTTCAACACCAACACAAGTGCGAAAAGTGGTTTTTCAACACTAACACAAGTGCGAAAAGTAGTTTTTCAACACTATCACAAGTGCGAAAAGTGGTTTTTCCACACTAATACAAGTGCAAAAGTGCTTTCCTGCACCAACACAAGTGCGAAAAGTGGTTTTTCAACACCAACACAAGTGCGAAAAGTGGTTTTTCAACACTAACACAAGTGCGAAAAGTGGTTTTTCAACACTAACACAAGTGCGAAAAGTGTTTTTCCACACTAATACAAGTGCAAAAGTGGTTTCCTGCACCAACACAAGTGCGAAAAGTGGTTTTTCAACACTAACACAAGTGCGAAAAGTGTTTTTTCAACACTAACACAAGTGCGAAAAGTGGTTTTTCAACACTAACACAAGTGCGAAAAGTGTTTTTTCCACACTAATACAAGTGCAAAAGTGGTTTCCTGCACCAACACAAGTGCGAAAAGTGGTTTTTCAACACTAACACAAGTGCGAAAAGTGGTTTTTCAACACCAACACAAGTACGAAAAGTGTTTTTTCCACACTAATACAAGTGCAAAAGTGGTTTCCTGCACCAACACAAGTGCGAAAAGTGGTTTTTCAACACTAACACAAGTGCGAAAAGTGGTTTTTCAACACTAACACAAGTGCGAAGTGTTTTTTCCACACTAATACAAGTGCAAAAGTGGTTTCCTGCACCAACACAAGTGCGAAACGTGGTTTTTCAACACTAACACAAGTACGAAAAGTGTTTTTTCCACAGTAATACAAGTGCAAAAGTGGTTTCCTGCACCAACACAAGTGCGAAAGGTGGTTTTTCAACACTAACACAAGTGCGAAAAGTGGTTTTTCAACACTAACACAAGTGCGAAAAGTGTTTTTCCACACTAAAACAAGTGCAAATGTGGTTTCCTGCACCAACACAAGTGCGAAAAGTGGTTTTTCAACACTAACACAAGTGCGAAAAGTGGTTTTTCAACACTAACACAAGTGCGAAAAGTGGTTTTTCAACACTATCACAAGTGCAAAAAGTGTTTTTTCCACACTAATACAAGTGCAAAAGTGGTTTCCTGCACCAACACAAGTGCGAAAAGTGGTTTTTCAACACTAACACAAGTGCGAAAAGTGGTTTTTCAACACTAACACAAGTGCAAAAAGTGTTTTTTCCACACTAATACAAGTGCAAAAGTGGTTTCCTGCACCAACACAAGTGCGAAAAGTGGTTTTTCAACACTAACACAAGTGCGAAAAGTGTTTTTTCAACACTAACACAAGTGCGAAAAGTGGTTTTTCAACACTAACACAAGTGCGAAAAGTGGTTTTTCAACACTAACACAAGTGCGAAAAGTGTTTTTTCCACACTAATACAAGTGCAAAAGTGGTTTCCTGCACCAACACAAGTGCGAAAAGTGGTTTTTCAACACTAACACAAGTGCGAAAAGTGGTTTTTCAACACTAACACAAGTGCGAAAAGTGGTTTTTCAACACTATCACAAGTGCAAAAAGTGTTTTTTCCACACTAATACAAGTGCAAAAGTGGTTTCCTGCACCAACACAAGTGCGAAAAGTGGTTTTTCAACACTAACACAAGTGCGAAAAGTGTTTTTTCAACACTAACACAAGTGCGAAAAGTGGTTTTTCAACACTAACACAAGTGCGAAAAGTGTTTTTTCCACACTAATACAAGTGCAAAAGTGGTTTCCTGCACCAACACAAGTGCGAGAGGTGGTTTTTCAACACTAACACAAGTGCAAAAAGTGTTTTTTCCACACCAATACAAGTGCAAAAGTGGTTTCCTGCACCAACACAAGTGCGAAAAGTGTTTTTTCAACACTAACACAAGTGCGAAAAGTGTTTTTTCCACACTAATACAAGTGCAAAAGTGGTTTCCTGCACCAACACAAGTGCGAAAAGTGGTTTTTCAACACTAACACAAGTGCAAAAAGTGTTTTTTCCACACCAATACAAGTGCAAAAGTGGTTTCCTGCACCAACACAAGTGCGAAAAGTGGTTTTTCAACACTAACACAAGTGCGAAAAGTGGTTTTTCAACACTAACACAAGTGCGAAAAGTGGTTTTTCAACACTATCACAAGTGCAAAAAGTGTTTTTTCCACACTAATACAAGTGCAAAAGTGGTTTCCTGCAACAACACAAGTGCGAAAAGTGGTTTTTCAACACCAACACAAGTGCGAAAAGTGGTTTTTCAACACTAACACAAGTGCGAAAAGTAGTTTTTCAACACTATCACAAGTGCGAAAAGTGGTTTTTCCACACTAATACAAGTGCAAAAGTGCTTTCCTGCACCAACACAAGTGCGAAAAGTGGTTTTTCAACACCAACACAAGTGCGAAAAGTGGTTTTTCAACACTAACACAAGTGCGAAAAGTGGTTTTTCAACACTAACACAAGTGCGAAAAGTGTTTTTCCACACTAATACAAGTGCAAAAGTGGTTTCCTGCACCAACACAAGTGCGAAAAGTGGTTTTTCAACACTAACACAAGTGCGAAAAGTGTTTTTTCAACACTAACACAAGTGCGAAAAGTGGTTTTTCAACACTAACACAAGTGCGAAAAGTGTTTTTTCCACACTAATACAAGTGCAAAAGTGGTTTCCTGCACCAACACAAGTGCGAAAAGTGGTTTTTCAACACTAACACAAGTGCGAAAAGTGGTTTTTCAACACCAACACAAGTGCGAAAAGTGGTTTTTCAACACTAACACAAGTGCGAAAAGTGTTTTTTCCACACTAATACAAGTGCAAAAGTGGTTTCCTGCACCAACACAAGTGCGAAAAGTGGTTTTTCAACACTAACACAAGTGCGAAAAGTGGTTTTTCAACACTAACACAAGTGCGAAGTGTTTTTTCCACACTAATACAAGTGCAAAAGTGGTTTCCTGCACCAACACAAGTGCGAAAAGTGGTTTTTCAACACTAACACAAGTGCGAAAAGTGGTTTTTCAACACTAACACAAGTGCGAAAAGTGTTTTTTCCACACTAATACAAGTGCAAAAGTGGTTTCCTGCACCAACACAAGTGTGAAAAGTGGTTTTTCAACACTAACACAAGTGCGAAAAGTGGTTTTTCAACACTAACACAAGTGCGAAAAGTGGTTTTTCAACACTATCACAAGTGCAAAAAGTGTTTTTTCCACACTAATACAAGTGCAAAAGTGGTTTCCTGCACCAACACAAGTGCGAAAAGTGGTTTTTCAACACTAACACAAGTGCGAAAAGTGTTTTTTCAACACTAACACAAGTGCGAAAAGTGTTTTTTCAACACTAACACAAGTGCGAAAATTGGTTTTTCAACACTAACACAAGTGCGAAAAGTGTTTTTTCCACACTAATACAAGTGCAAAAGTGGTTTCCTGCACCAACACAAGTGCGAAAAGTGGTTTTTCAACACTAACACAAGTGCGAAAAGTGGTTTTTCAACACTAACACAAGTGCGAAAAGTGGTTTTTCAACACTATCACAAGTGCAAAAAGTGTTTTTTCCACACTAATACAAGTGCAAAAGTGGTTTACTGCACCAACACAAGTGCGAAAAGTGGTTTTTCAACACTAACACAAGTGCGAAAAGTGTTTTTTCAACACTAACACAAGTGCGAAAAGTGGTTTTTCAACACTAACACAAGTGCGAAAAGTGTTGTTTCCACACTAATACAAGTGCAAAAGTGGTTTCCTGCACCAACACAAGTGCGAAAAGTGGTTTTTCAACACTAACACAAGTGCGAAAAGTGTTTTTCCACACTAATACAAGTGCAAAAGTGGTTTCCTGCACCAACACAAGTGCGAAAAGTGGTTTTTCAACACTAACACAAGTGCGAAAAGTGTTTTTTCAACACTAACACAAGTGCGAAAAGTGGTTTTTCAACACTAACACAAGTGCGAAGTGTTTTTTCCACACTAATACAAGTGCAAAAGTGGTTTCCTGCACCAACACAAGTGCGAAACGTGGTTTTTCAACACTAACACAAGTACGAAAAGTGTTTTTTCCACAGTAATACAAGTGCAAAAGTGGTTTCCTGCACCAACACAAGTGCGAAAAGTGGTTTTTCAACACTAACACAAGTGCGAAAAGTGGTTTTTCAACACTAACACAAGTGCGAAAAGTGTTTTTTCCACACTAATACAAGTGCAAAAGTGGTTTCCTGCACCAACACAAGTGCGAAAAGTGGTTTTTCAACACTAACACAAGTGCGAAAAGTGGTTTTTCAACACTAACACAAGTGCGAAAAGTGGTTTTTCAACACTATCACAAGTGCAAAAAGTGTTTTTTCCACACTAATACAAGTGCAAAAGTGGTTTCCTGCACCAACACAAGTGCGAAAAGTGGTTTTTCAACACTAACACAAGTGCGAAAAGTGTTTTTTCAACACTAACACAAGTGCGAAAAGTGTTTTTTCAACACTAACACAAGTGCGAAAATTGGTTTTTCAACACTAACACAAGTGCGAAAAGTGTTTTTTCCACACTAATACAAGTGCAAAAGTGGTTTCCTGCACCAACACAAGTGCGAAAAGTGGTTTTTCAACACTAACACAAGTGCGAAAAGTGGTTTTTCAACACTAACACAAGTGCGAAAAGTGGTTTTTCAACACTATCACAAGTGCAAAAAGTGTTTTTTCCACACTAATACAAGTGCAAAAGTGGTTTACTGCACCAACACAAGTGCGAAAAGTGGTTTTTCAACACTAACACAAGTGCGAAAAGTGTTTTTTCAACACTAACACAAGTGCGAAAAGTGGTTTTTCAACACTAACACAAGTGCGAAAAGTGTTGTTTCCACACTAATACAAGTGCAAAAGTGGTTTCCTGCACCAACACAAGTGCGAAAAGTGGTTTTTCAACACTAACACAAGTGCGAAAAGTGTTTTTCCACACTAATACAAGTGCAAAAGTGGTTTCCTGCACCAACACAAGTGCGAAAAGTGGTTTTTCAACACTAACACAAGTGCGAAAAGTGTTTTTTCAACACTAACACAAGTGCGAAAAGTGGTTTTTCAACACTATCACAAGTGCAAAAAGTGTTTTTTCCACACTAATACAAGTGCAAAAGTGGTTTACTGCACCAACACAAGTGCGAAAAGTGGTTTTTCAACACTAACACAAGTGCGAAAAGTGTTTTTTCAACACTAACACAAGTGCGAAAAGTGGTTTTTCAACACTAACACAAGTGCGAAAAGTGTTGTTTCCACACTAATACAAGTGCAAAAGTGGTTTCCTGCACCAACACAAGTGCGAAAAGTGGTTTTTCAACACTAACACAAGTGCGAAAAGTGTTTTTTCAACACTAACACAAGTGCGAAAAGTGTTTTTCCACACTAATACAAGTGCAAAAGTGGTTTCCTGCACCAACACAAGTGCGAAAAGTGGTTTTTCAACACTAACACAAGTGCGAAAAGTGTTTTTTCAACACTAACACAAGTGCGAAAAGTGGTTTTTCAACACTAACACAAGTGCGAAAAGTGTTTTTTCCACACTAATACAAGTGCAAAAGTGGTTTCCTGCACCAACACAAGTGCGAAAAGTGGTTTTTCAACACTAACACAAGTGCGAAAAGTGTTTTTCCACACTAATACAAGTGCAAAAGTGGTTTCCTGCACCAACACAAGTGCGAAAAGTGGTTTTTCAACACTAACACAAGTGCGAAAAGTGTTTTTTCAACACTAACACAAGTGCGAAAAGTGGTTTTTCAACACTAACACAAGTGCGAAAAGTGTTTTTTCCACACTAATACAAGTGCAAAAGTGGTTTCCTGCACCAACACAAGTGCAAAAAGTGGTTTTTCAACACTAACACAAGTGCGAAAAGTGGTTTTTCAACACCAACACAAGTGCGAAAAGTGGTTTTTCAACACTAACACAAGTGCGAAAAGTGTTTTTTCCACACTAATACACTAAACCGCGAAAAGTGCAAAACAAGTGCAAATGTGGTTTCCTAACACAAGTGCGAAAAGTGTTTTTTCCACACTAATACAAGTGCAAAAGTGGTTTCCTGCACCAACACAAGTGCGAAAAGTGGTTTTTCAACACTAACACAAGTGCGAAAAGTGGTTTTTCAACACTAACACAAGTGCGAAAAGTGGTTTTTCAACACTAACACAAGTGCGAAAAGTGTTTTTTCCACACTAATACAAGTGCAAAAGTGGTTTCCTGCACCAACACAAGTGCGAAAAGTGGTTTTTCAACACTAACACAAGTGCGAAAAGTGGTTTTTCAACACTAACACAAGTGCGAAAAGTGGTTTTTCAACACTATCACAAGTGCAAAAAGTGTTTTTTCCACACTAATACAAGTGCAAAAGTGGTTTCCTGCACCAACACAAGTGCGAAAAGTGGTTTTTCAACACTAACACAAGTGCGAAAAGTGTTTTTTCAACACTAACACAAGTGCGAAAAGTGGTTTTTCAACACTAACACAAGTGCGAAAAGTGTTTTTTCCACACTAATACAAGTGCAAAAGTGGTTTCCTGCACCAACACAAGTGCGAAAAGTGGTTTTTCAACACTAACACAAGTGCGAAAAGTGGTTTTTCAACACCAACACAAGTGCGAAAAGTGGTTTTTCAACACTAACACAAGTGCGAAAAGTGTTTTTTCCACACTAATACACTAAACCGCGAAAAGTGCAAAACAAGTGCAAATGTGGTTTCCTAACACAAGTGCGAAAAGTGTTTTTTCCACACTAATACAAGTGCAAAAGTGGTTTCCTGCACCAACACAAGTGCGAAAAGTGGTTTTTCAACACTAACACAAGTGCGAAAAGTGGTTTTTCAACACTAACACATGTGCGAAAAGTGGTTTTTCAACACTAACACAAGTGCGAAAAGTGTTTTTTCCACACTAATACAAGTGCAAAAGTGGTTTCCTGCACCAACACAAGTGCGAAAAGTGGTTTTTCAACACTAACACAAGTGCGAAAAGTGGTTTTTCAACACTAACACAAGTGCGAAAAGTGGTTTTTCAACACTATCACAAGTGCAAAAAGTGTTTTTTCCACACTAATACAAGTGCAAAAGTGGTTTCCTGCACCAACACAAGTGCGAAAAGTGGTTTTTCAACACTAACACAAGTGCGAAAAGTGTTTTTTCAACACTAACACAAGTGCGAAAAGTGTTTTTTCAACACTAACACAAGTGCGAAAATTGGTTTTTCAACACTAACACAAGTGCGAAAAGTGTTTTTTCCACACTAATACAAGTGCAAAAGTGGTTTCCTGCACCAACACAAGTGCGAAAAGTGGTTTTTCAACACTAACACAAGTGCGAAAAGTGGTTTTTCAACACTAACACAAGTGCGAAAAGTGGTTTTTCAACACTATCACAAGTGCAAAAAGTGTTTTTTCCACACTAATACAAGTGCAAAAGTGGTTTACTGCACCAACACAAGTGCGAAAAGTGGTTTTTCAACACTAACACAAGTGCGAAAAGTGTTTTTTCAACACTAACACAAGTGCGAAAAGTGGTTTTTCAACACTAACACAAGTGCGAAAAGTGTTGTTTCCACACTAATACAAGTGCAAAAGTGGTTTCCTGCACCAACACAAGTGCGAAAAGTGGTTTTTCAACACTAACACAAGTGCGAAAAGTGTTTTTCCACACTAATACAAGTGCAAAAGTGGTTTCCTGCACCAACACAAGTGCGAAAAGTGGTTTTTCAACACTAACACAAGTGCGAAAAGTGTTTTTTCAACACTAACACAAGTGCGAAAAGTGGTTTTTCAACACTAACACAAGTGCGAAAAGTGTTTTTTCCACACTAATACAAGTGCAAAAGTGGTTTCCTGCACCAACACAAGTGCGAAAAGTGGTTTTTCAACACTAACACAAGTGCGAAAAGTGGTTTTTCAACACCAACACAAGTGCGAAAAGTGGTTTTTCAACACTAACACAAGTGCGAAAAGTGTTTTTTCCACACTAATACAAGTGCAAAAGTGGTTTCCTGCACCAACACAAGTGCGAAAAGTGGTTTTTCAACACTAACACAAGTGCGAAAAGTGGTTTTTCAACACTAACACAAGTGCGAAGTGTTTTTTCCACACTAATACAAGTGCGAAAAGTGGTTTCCTGCACCAACACAAGTGCGAAACGTGGTTTTTCAACACTAACACAAGTACGAAAAGTGTTTTTTCCACAGTAATACAAGTGCAAAAGTGGTTTCCTGCACCAACACAAGTGCGAAAGGTGGTTTTTCAACACTAACACAAGTGCGAAAAGTGGTTTTTCAACACTAACACAAGTGCGAAAAGTGGTTTTTCAACACTAACACAAGTGCGAAAAGTGTTGTTTCCACACTAATACAAGTGCAAAAGTGGTTTCCTGCACCAACACAAGTGCGAAAAGTGGTTTTTCAACACTAACACAAGTGCAAAAAGTGTTTTTTCCACACCAATACAAGTGCAAAAGTGGTTTCCTGCACCAACACAAGTGCGAAAAGTGGTTTTTCAACACTAACACAAGTGCGAAAAGTGTTTTTTCCACACTAATACAAGTGCAAAAGTGGTTTCCTGCACCAACACAAGTGCGAAAAGTGGTTTTTCAACACTAACACAAGTGCAAAAAGTGTTTTTTCCACACCAATACAAGTGCAAAAGTGGTTTCCTGCACCAACACGAGTGCGAAAAGTGGTTTTTCAACACTAACACAAGTGCGAAAGTGGTTTTTCAACACTAACACAAGTGCGAAAAGTGGTTTTTCAACACTATCACAAGTGCAAAAAGTGTTTTTTCCACACTAATACAAGTGCAAAAGTGGTTTCCTGCAACAACACAAGTGCGAAAAGTGGTTTTTCAACACTAACACAAGTGTGAAAAGTGGTTTTTCAACACTAACACAAGTGCGAAAAGTGGTTTTTCCACACTAATACAAGTGCAAAAGTGGTTTCCTGCACCAACACAAGTGAGAAAAGTGGTTTTTCAACACTAACACAAGTGCAAAAAGTGGTTTTTCCACACTAATACAAGTGCAAAAGTGGTTTCCTGCAACAACACAAGTGCGAAAAGTGGTTTTTCAACACTAACACAAGTGCGAAAAGTGGTTTTTCAACACTAACACAAGTGCGAAAAGTGGTTTTTCAACACTATCACAAGTGCAAAAAGTGTTTTTTCCACACTAATACAAGTGCAAAAGTGGTTTCCTGCACCAATAAAAGTGCGAAAAGTGGTTTTTCAACACTAACACAAGTGCGAAAAGTGGTTTTTCAACACTAACACAAGTGCGAAAAGTGGTTTTTCAACACCAACACAAGTGCGAAAAGTGGTTTTTCCACACTAATACAAGTGCAAAATTGGTTTCCTGCACCAACACAAGTGCGAAAAGTGGTTTTTCAACACTAACACAAGTGCGAAAAGTGGTTTTTCAACACCAACACAAGTGCGAAAAGTGGTTTTTCAACACTAACACAAGTGCGAAAAGTGTTTTTTCCACACTAATACAAGTGCAAAAGTGGTTTCCTGCACCAACACAAGTGCGAAAAGTGGTTTTTCAACACTAACACAAGTGCGAAAAGTGGTTTTTCAACACTAACACAAGTGCGAAAAGTGTTTTTCCACACTAATACAAGTGCAAAAGTGGTTTCCTGCACCAACACAAGTGCGAAACGTGGTTTTTCAACACTAACACAAGTGCGAAAAGTGTTTTTTCCACACTAATACAAGTGCAAAAGTGGTTTCCTGCACCAACACAAGTGCGAAAGGTGGTTTTTCAACACTAACACAAGTGCGAAAAGTGGTTTTTCAACACTAACACAAGTGCGAAAAGTGTTTTTCCACACTAAAACAAGTGCAAATGTGGTTCCCTGCACCAACACAAGTGCGAAAAGTGGTTTTTCAACACTAACACAAGTGCGAAAAGTGGTTTTTCAACACTAACACAAGTGCGAAAAGTGGTTTTTCAACACTATCACAAGTGCAAAAAGTGTTTTTTCCACACTAATACAAGTGCAAAAGTGGTTTCCTGCACCAACACAAGTGCGAAAAGTGGTTTTTCAACACTAACACAAGTGCGAAAAGTGTTTTTTCAACAATAACACAAGTGTGAAAAGTGGTTTTTAACACTAACACAAGTGCGAAAAGTGTTTTTTCCACACTAATACAAGTGCAAAAGTGGTTTCCTGCACCAACACAAGTGCGAAAAGTGGTTTTTCAACAATAACACAAGTGCAAAAAGTATTTTTTCCACACCAATACAAGTGCAAAAGTGGTTTCCTGCACCAACACAAGTGCGAAAAGTGGTTTTGCAACACTAACACAAGTGCGAAAAGTGTTTTTTCCACACTAATACAAGTGCAAAAGTGGTTTCCTGCACCAACACAAGTGCGAAAAGTGGTTTTTCAACACTAACACAAGTGCGAAAAGTGGTTTTTCAACACTAACACAAGTGCGAAAAGTGGTTTTTCAACACTATCACAAGTGCAAAAAGTGTTTTTTCCACACTAATACAAGTGCAAAAGTGGTTTTCCTGCACCAACACAAGTGCGAAAAGTGGTTTTTCAACACTAACACAAGTGCGAAAAGTGTTTTTTCAACACTAACACAAGTGCGAAAAGTGGTTTTACAACACTAACACAAGTGCGAAAAGTGGTTTTTCAACACTAACACAAGTGCGAAAAGTGTTTTTTCCACACTAATACAAGTGCAAAAGTGGTTTCCTGCACCAACACAAGTGCGAAAAGTGGTTTTTCAACACTAACACAAGTGCGAAAAGTGGTTTTTCAACACTAACACAAGTGCGAAAAGTGGTTTTTCAACACTATCACAAGTGCAAAAAGTGTTTTTTCCACACTAATACAAGTGCAAAAGTGGTTTCCTGCACCAACACAAGTGCAAAAAGTGGTTTTTCAACACTAACACAAGTGCGAAAAGTGTTTTTTCAACACTAACACAAGTGCGAAAAGTGGTTTTTCAACATTAACACAAGTGCGAAAAGTGTTTTTTCCACACTAATACAAGTGCAAAAGTGGTTTCCTGCACCAACACAAGTGCGAAAAGTGGTTTTTCAACACTAACACAATTGCAAAAAGTGTTTTTTCCACACCAATACAAGTGCAAAAGTGGTTTCCTGCACCAACACAAGTGCGAAAAGTGGTTTTTCAACACTAACACAAGTGCGAAAAGTGTTTTTCCACACTAATACAAGTGCAAAAGTGGTTTCCTGCACCAACACAAGTGCGAAAAGTGGTTTTTCAACACTAACACAAGTGCGAAAAGTGGTTTTTCAACACTAACACAAGTGCGAAAAGTGGTTTTTCAACACTATCACAAGTGCAAAAAGTGTTTTTTCCACACTAATACAAGTGCAAAAGTGGTTTCCTGCACCAACACAAGTGCGGAAAGTGGTTTTTCAACACTAACACAAGTGCGAAAAGTGGTTTTTCAACACTAACACAAGTGCGAAAAGTGTTTTTTCCACACTAATACAAGTGCAAAAGTGGTTTCCTGCACCAACACAAGTGCGAAAAGTGGTTTTTCAACACTAACACAAGTGCGAAAAGTGGTTTTTCAACACTAACACAAGTGCTAAAAGTGTTTTTTCCACACTAATACAAGTGCAAAAGTGGTTTCCTGCACCAACACAAGTGCGAAAAGTGGTTTTTCAACACTAACACAAGTGCGAAAAATGTTTTTTCCACACTAATACAAGTGCAAAAGTGGTTTCCTGCACCAACACAAGTGCGAAAAGTGGTTTTTCAACACTAACACAAGTGCGAAAAGTGGTTTTTCAACACTAACACAAGTGCGAAAAGTGGTTTTTCAACACTAACACAAGTGCGAAAAGTGTTTTTTCCACACTAATACAAGTGCAAAAGTAGTTTCCTGCACCAACACAAGTGCGAAAAGTGGTTTTTCAACACTAACACAAGTGCGAAAAGTGGTTTTTCAACACTAACACAAGTGCAAAAAGTGTTTTTTCCACACCAATACAAGTGCAAAAGTGGTTTCCTGCACCAACACAAGTGCGAAAAGTGGTTTTTCAACACTAACACAAGTGCGAAAAGTGGTTTTTCAACACTAACACAAGTGCGAAAAGTGGTTTTTCAACACTAACACAAGTGCGAAAAGTGGTTTTTCAACACTAACACAAGTGCGAAAAGTGGTTTTTCAACACTAACACAAGTGCGAAAAGTGGTTTTTCAACACTAACACAAGTGCGAAAAGTGGTTTTTCAACACTAACACAAGTGCGAAAAGTGGTTTTTCAACACTAACACAAGTGCGAAAAGTGGTTTTTCAACACTAACACAAGTGCGAAAAGTGTTTTTTCCACACTAATACAAGTGCAAAAGTAGTTTCCTGCACCAACACAAGTGCGAAAAGTGGTTTTTCAACACTAACACAAGTGCGAAAAGTGGTTTTTCAACACTAACACAAGTGCAAAAAGTGTTTTTTCCACATCAATACAAGTGCAAAAGTGGTTTCCTGCACCAACACAAGTGCGAAAAGTGGTTTTTCAACACTAACACAAGTGCGAAAAGTGGTTTTTCAACACTAACACAAGTGCGAAAAGTGGTTTTCAACACTAACACAAGTGCGAAAAGTGGTTTTTCAACACTAACACAAGTGCGAAAAGTGGTTTTTCCACACTAATACAAGTGCAAAAGTGGTTTCCTGCACCAACACAAGTGCGAAAAGTGGTTTTTCAACACTAACACAAGTGCGAAAAGTGGTTTTTCAACACCAACACAAGTGCGAAAAGTGGTTTTTCAACACTAACACAAGTGCGAAAAGTGGTTTTTCAACCCAAAAAAACAAGTGCGAAAAGTGGTTTTTCAACACTAACACAAGTGCGAAAAGTGTTTTTTCCACACTAATACAAGTGCAAAAGTGGTTTCCTGCACCAACACAAGTGCGAAAAGTGGTTTTTCAACACTAACACAAGTGCGAAAAGTGGTTTTTCAACACTAACACAAGTGCGAAAAGTGGTTTTTCAACACTATCACAAGTGCAAAAAGTGTTTTTTCCACACTAATACAAGTGCAAAAGTGGTTTCCTGCACCAACACAAGTCCGAAAAGTGGTTTTTCAACACTAACACAAGTGCGAAAAGTGGTTTTTCAACACTAACACAAGTGCGAAAAGTGGTTTTTCCACACTAATACAAGTGCAAAAGTTGTTTCCTGCACCAACACAAGTGCGAAAATTGGTTTTTCAACACTAACACAAGTGCGAAAAGTGGTTTTTCAACACTAACACAAATGCGTAAAGTGGTTTTTCAACACTAACACAAGTGCGAAAAGTAGTTTTTCAACACTAACACAATTGCGAAAAGTAGTTTTTCAACACTATCACAAGTGCGAAAAGTGGGTTTTCCACACAAATACAAGTGCAAAAGTGCTTTCCTGCACCAACACAAGTGCGAAAAGTGGTTTTTCAACACTAACACAAGTGCGAAAAGTGGTTTTTCAACACCAACACAAGTGCGAAAAGTGGTTTTTCAACACTAACACAAGTGCGAAAAGTGGTTTTTCAACACTAACACAAATGCGAAAAGTGGTTTTTCAACACTAACACAAGTGCGAAAAGTGGTTTTTCAACACTAACACAAGTGCGAAAAGTGTTTTTCCACACTAATCAAGTGCAAAAGTGGTTTCCTGCACCAACACAAGTGCGAAAAGTGGTTTTTCAACACTAACACAAGTGCGAAAAGTGGTTTTTCAACACCAACACAAGTGCGAAAAGTGGTTTTTCAACACTAACACAAGTGCGAAAAGTGTTTTTTCCACACTAATACAAGTGCAAAAGTGGTTTCCTGCACCAACACAAGTGCGAAAAGTGGTTTTTCAACACTAACACAAGTGCGAAAAGTGGTTTTTCAACACTAACACAAGTGCGAAAAGTGGTTTTTCAACACTAACACAAGTGCGAAAAGTGGTTTTTCAACACTAACACAAGTGCGAAAAGTGTTTTTTCCACACTAATACAAGTGCAAAAGTGGTTTCCTGCACCAACACAAGTGCGAAAAGTGGTTTTTCAACACTAACACAAGTGCAAAAAGTGTTTTTTCCACACCAATACAAGTGCAAAAAGTGGTTTCCTGCACCAACACAAGTGCGAAAAGTGGTTTTTCAACACTAACACAAGTGCGAAAGTGGTTTTTCAACACTAACACAAGTGCGAAAAGTGGTTTTTCAACACTATCACAAGTGCAAAAAGTGTTTTTTCCACACTAATACAAGTGCAAAAGTGGTTTCCTGCAACAACACAAGTGCGAAAAGTGGTTTTTCAACACTAACACAAGTGTGAAAAGTGGTTTTTCAACACTAACACAAGTGCGAAAAGTGGTTTTTCCACACTAATACAAGTGCAAAAGTGGTTTCCTGCACCAACACAAGTGAGAAAAGTGGTTTTTCAACACTAACACAAGTGCAAAAAGTGGTTTTTCCACACTAATACAAGTGCAAAAGTGGTTTCCTGCAACAACACAAGTGCGAAAAGTGGTTTTTCAACACTAACACAAGTGCGAAAAGTGGTTTTTCAACACTAACACAAGTGCGAAAAGTGGTTTTTCAACACTATCACAAGTGCAAAAAGTGTTTTTTCCACACTAATACAAGTGCAAAAGTGGTTTCCTGCACCAATAAAAGTGCGAAAAGTGGTTTTTCAACACTAACACAAGTGCGAAAAGTGGTTTTTCAACACTAACACAAGTGCGAAAAGTGGTTTTTCAACACCAACACAAGTGCGAAAAGTGGTTTTTCCACACTAATACAAGTGCAAAATTGGTTTCCTGCACCAACACAAGTGCGAAAAGTGGTTTTTCAACACTAACACAAGTGCGAAAAGTGGTTTTTCAACACCAACACAAGTGCGAAAAGTGGTTTTTCAACACTAACACAAGTGCGAAAAGTGTTTTTTCCACACTAATACAAGTGCAAAAGTGGTTTCCTGCACCAACACAAGTGCGAAAAGTGGTTTTTCAACACTAACACAAGTGCGAAAAGTGGTTTTTCAACACTAACACAAGTGCGAAAAGTGTTTTTCCACACTAATACAAGTGCAAAAGTGGTTTCCTGCACCAACACAAGTGCGAAACGTGGTTTTTCAACACTAACACAAGTGCGAAAAGTGGTTTTTCAACACTAACACAAGTGCGAAAAGTGTTTTTCCACACTAATACAAGTGCAAAAGTGGTTTCCTGCACCAACACAAGTGCGAAACGTGGTTTTTCAACACTAACACAAGTGCGAAAAGTGTTTTTTCCACACTAATACAAGTGCAAAAGTGGTTTCCTGCACCAACACAAGTGCGAAAGGTGGTTTTTCAACACTAACACAAGTGCGAAAAGTGGTTTTTCAACACTAACACAAGTGCGAAAAGTGTTTTTCCACACTAAAACAAGTGCAAATGTGGTTCCCTGCACCAACACAAGTGCGAAAAGTGGTTTTTCAACACTAACACAAGTGCGAAAAGTGGTTTTTCAACACTAACACAAGTGCGAAAAGTGGTTTTTCAACACTATCACAAGTGCAAAAAGTGTTTTTTCCACACTAATACAAGTGCAAAAGTGGTTTCCTGCACCAACACAAGTGCGAAAAGTGGTTTTTCAACACTAACACAAGTGCGAAAAGTGTTTTTTCAACACTAACACAAGTGCGAAAAGTGGTTTTTAACACTAACACAAGTGCGAAAAGTGTTTTTTCCACACTAATACAAGTGCAAAAGTGGTTTCCTGCACCAACACAAGTGCGAAAAGTGGTTTTTCAACAATAACACAAGTGCAAAAAGTATTTTTTCCACACCAATACAAGTGCAAAAGTGGTTTCCTGCACCAACACAAGTGCGAAAAGTGGTTTTGCAACACTAACACAAGTGCGAAAAGTGTTTTTTCCACACTAATACAAGTGCAAAAGTGGTTTCCTGCACCAACACAAGTGCGAAAAGTGGTTTTTCAACACTAACACAAGTGCGAAAAGTGGTTTTTCAACACTAACACAAGTGCGAAAAGTGGTTTTTCAACACTATCACAAGTGCAAAAAGTGTTTTTTCCACACTAATACAAGTGCAAAAGTGGTTTTCCTGCACCAACACAAGTGCGAAAAGTGGTTTTTCAACACTAACACAAGTGCGAAAAGTGTTTTTTCAACACTAACACAAGTGCGAAAAGTGGTTTTACAACACTAACACAAGTGCGAAAAGTGGTTTTTCAACACTAACACAAGTGCGAAAAGTGTTTTTTCCACACTAATACAAGTGCAAAAGTGGTTTCCTGCACCAACACAAGTGCGAAAAGTGGTTTTTCAACACTAACACAAGTGCGAAAAGTGGTTTTTCAACACTAACACAAGTGCGAAAAGTGGTTTTTCAACACTATCACAAGTGCAAAAAGTGTTTTTTCCACACTAATACAAGTGCAAAAGTGGTTTCCTGCACCAACACAAGTGCAAAAAGTGGTTTTTCAACACTAACACAAGTGCGAAAAGTGTTTTTTCAACACTAACACAAGTGCGAAAAGTGGTTTTTCAACATTAACACAAGTGCGAAAAGTGTTTTTTCCACACTAATACAAGTGCAAAAGTGGTTTCCTGCACCAACACAAGTGCGAAAAGTGGTTTTTCAACACTAACACAATTGCAAAAAGTGTTTTTTCCACACCAATACAAGTGCAAAAGTGGTTTCCTGCACCAACACAAGTGCGAAAAGTGGTTTTTCAACACTAACACAAGTGCGAAAAGTGTTTTTCCACACTTATACAAGTGCAAAAGTGGTTTCCTGCACCAACACAAGTGCGAAAAGTGGTTTTTCAACACTAACACAAGTGCGAAAAGTGGTTTTTCAACACTAACACAAGTGCGAAAAGTGGTTTTTCAACACTATCACAAGTGCAAAAAGTGTTTTTTCCACACTAATACAAGTGCAAAAGTGGTTTCCTGCACCAACACAAGTGCGGAAAGTGGTTTTTCAACACTAACACAAGTGCGAAAAGTGGTTTTTCAACACTAACACAAGTGCGAAAAGTGTTTTTTCCACACTAATACAAGTGCAAAAGTGGTTTCCTGCACCAACACAAGTGCGAAAAGTGGTTTTTCAACACTAACACAAGTGCGAAAAGTGGTTTTTCAACACTAACACAAGTGCTAAAAGTGTTTTTTCCACACTAATACAAGTGCAAAAGTGGTTTCCTGCACCAACACAAGTGCGAAAAGTGGTTTTTCAACACTAACACAAGTGCGAAAAATGTTTTTTCCACACTAATACAAGTGCAAAAGTGGTTTCCTGCACCAACACAAGTGCGAAAAGTGGTTTTTCAACACTAACACAAGTGCGAAAAGTGGTTTTTCAACACTAACACAAGTGCGAAAAGTGGTTTTTCAACACTAACACAAGTGCGAAAAGTGTTTTTTCCACACTAATACAAGTGCAAAAGTAGTTTCCTGCACCAACACAAGTGCGAAAAGTGGTTTTTCAACACTAACACAAGTGCGAAAAGTGGTTTTTCAACACTAACACAAGTGCAAAAAGTGTTTTTTCCACACCAATACAAGTGCAAAAGTGGTTTCCTGCACCAACACAAGTGCGAAAAGTGGTTTCCTGCACCAACACAAGTGCGAAAAGTGGTTTTTCAACACTAACACAAGTGCGAAAAGTGGTTTTTCAACACTAACAAAAGTGCGAAAAGTGGTTTTTCAACACTAACACAAGTGCGAAAAGTGGTTTTTCAACACTAACACAAGTGCGAAAAGTGGTTTTTCAACACTAACACAAGTGCGAAAAGTGGTTTTTCAACACTAACACAAGTGCGAAAAGTGGTTTTTCAACACTAACACAAGTGCGAAAAGTGGTTTTTCAACACTAACACAAGTGCGAAAAGTGTTGTTTCCACACTAATACAAGTGCAAAAGTGGTTTCCTGCACCAACACAAGTGCGAAAAGTGGTTTTTCAACACTAACACAAGTGCGAAAAGTGTTTTTCCACACTAATACAAGTGCAAAAGTGGTTTCCTGCACCAACACAAGTGCGAAAAGTGGTTTTTCAACACTAACACAAGTGCGAAAAGTGTTTTTTCAACACTAACACAAGTGCGAAAAGTGGTTTTTCAACACTAACACAAGTGCGAAAAGTGTTTTTTCCACACTAATACAAGTGCAAAAGTGGTTTCCTGCACCAACACAAGTGCGAAAAGTGGTTTTTCAACACTAACACAAGTGCGAAAAGTGGTTTTTCAACACCAACACAAGTGCGAAAAGTGGTTTTTCAACACTAACACAAGTGCGAAAAGTGTTTTTTCCACACTAATACAAGTGCAAAAGTGGTTTCCTGCACCAACACAAGTGCGAAAAGTGGTTTTTCAACACTAACACAAGTGCGAAAAGTGGTTTTTCAACACTAACACAAGTGCGAAGTGTTTTTTCCACACTAATACAAGTGCGAAAAGTGGTTTCCTGCACCAACACAAGTGCGAAACGTGGTTTTTCAACACTAACACAAGTACGAAAAGTGTTTTTTCCACAGTAATACAAGTGCAAAAGTGGTTTCCTGCACCAACACAAGTGCGAAAGGTGGTTTTTCAACACTAACACAAGTGCGAAAAGTGGTTTTTCAACACTAACACAAGTGCGAAAAGTGGTTTTTCAACACTAACACAAGTGCGAAAAGTGTTGTTTCCACACTAATACAAGTGCAAAAGTGGTTTCCTGCACCAACACAAGTGCGAAAAGTGGTTTTTCAACACTAACACAAGTGCAAAAAGTGTTTTTTCCACACCAATACAAGTGCAAAAGTGGTTTCCTGCACCAACACAAGTGCGAAAAGTGGTTTTTCAACACTAACACAAGTGCGAAAAGTGTTTTTTCCACACTAATACAAGTGCAAAAGTGGTTTCCTGCACCAACACAAGTGCGAAAAGTGGTTTTTCAACACTAACACAAGTGCAAAAAGTGTTTTTTCCACACCAATACAAGTGCAAAAGTGGTTTCCTGCACCAACACGAGTGCGAAAAGTGGTTTTTCAACACTAACACAAGTGCGAAAGTGGTTTTTCAACACTAACACAAGTGCGAAAAGTGGTTTTTCAACACTATCACAAGTGCAAAAAGTGTTTTTTCCACACTAATACAAGTGCAAAAGTGGTTTCCTGCAACAACACAAGTGCGAAAAGTGGTTTTTCAACACTAACACAAGTGTGAAAAGTGGTTTTTCAACACTAACACAAGTGCGAAAAGTGGTTTTTCCACACTAATACAAGTGCAAAAGTGGTTTCCTGCACCAACACAAGTGAGAAAAGTGGTTTTTCAACACTAACACAAGTGCAAAAAGTGGTTTTTCCACACTAATACAAGTGCAAAAGTGGTTTCCTGCAACAACACAAGTGCGAAAAGTGGTTTTTCAACACTAACACAAGTGCGAAAAGTGGTTTTTCAACACTAACACAAGTGCGAAAAGTGGTTTTTCAACACTATCACAAGTGCAAAAAGTGTTTTTTCCACACTAATACAAGTGCAAAAGTGGTTTCCTGCACCAATAAAAGTGCGAAAAGTGGTTTTTCAACACTAACACAAGTGCGAAAAGTGGTTTTTCAACACTAACACAAGTGCGAAAAGTGGTTTTTCAACACCAACACAAGTGCGAAAAGTGGTTTTTCCACACTAATACAAGTGCAAAATTGGTTTCCTGCACCAACACAAGTGCGAAAAGTGGTTTTTCAACACTAACACAAGTGCGAAAAGTGGTTTTTCAACACCAACACAAGTGCGAAAAGTGGTTTTTCAACACTAACACAAGTGCGAAAAGTGTTTTTTCCACACTAATACAAGTGCAAAAGTGGTTTCCTGCACCAACACAAGTGCGAAAAGTGGTTTTTCAACACTAACACAAGTGCGAAAAGTGGTTTTTCAACACTAACACAAGTGCGAAAAGTGTTTTTCCACACTAATACAAGTGCAAAAGTGGTTTCCTGCACCAACACAAGTGCGAAACGTGGTTTTTCAACACTAACACAAGTGCGAAAAGTGTTTTTTCCACACTAATACAAGTGCAAAAGTGGTTTCCTGCACCAACACAAGTGCGAAAGGTGGTTTTTCAACACTAACACAAGTGCGAAAAGTGGTTTTTCAACACTAACACAAGTGCGAAAAGTGTTTTTCCACACTAAAACAAGTGCAAATGTGGTTCCCTGCACCAACACAAGTGCGAAAAGTGGTTTTTCAACACTAACACAAGTGCGAAAAGTGGTTTTTCAACACTAACACAAGTGCGAAAAGTGGTTTTTCAACACTATCACAAGTGCAAAAAGTGTTTTTTCCACACTAATACAAGTGCAAAAGTGGTTTCCTGCACCAACACAAGTGCGAAAAGTGGTTTTTCAACACTAACACAAGTGCGAAAAGTGTTTTTTCAACAATAACACAAGTGTGAAAAGTGGTTTTTAACACTAACACAAGTGCGAAAAGTGTTTTTTCCACACTAATACAAGTGCAAAAGTGGTTTCCTGCACCAACACAAGTGCGAAAAGTGGTTTTTCAACAATAACACAAGTGCAAAAAGTATTTTTTCCACACCAATACAAGTGCAAAAGTGGTTTCCTGCACCAACACAAGTGCGAAAAGTGGTTTTGCAACACTAACACAAGTGCGAAAAGTGTTTTTTCCACACTAATACAAGTGCAAAAGTGGTTTCCTGCACCAACACAAGTGCGAAAAGTGGTTTTTCAACACTAACACAAGTGCGAAAAGTGGTTTTTCAACACTAACACAAGTGCGAAAAGTGGTTTTTCAACACTATCACAAGTGCAAAAAGTGTTTTTTCCACACTAATACAAGTGCAAAAGTGGTTTTCCTGCACCAACACAAGTGCGAAAAGTGGTTTTTCAACACTAACACAAGTGCGAAAAGTGTTTTTTCAACACTAACACAAGTGCGAAAAGTGGTTTTACAACACTAACACAAGTGCGAAAAGTGGTTTTTCAACACTAACACAAGTGCGAAAAGTGTTTTTTCCACACTAATACAAGTGCAAAAGTGGTTTCCTGCACCAACACAAGTGCGAAAAGTGGTTTTTCAACACTAACACAAGTGCGAAAAGTGGTTTTTCAACACTAACACAAGTGCGAAAAGTGGTTTTTCAACACTATCACAAGTGCAAAAAGTGTTTTTTCCACACTAATACAAGTGCAAAAGTGGTTTCCTGCACCAACACAAGTGCAAAAAGTGGTTTTTCAACACTAACACAAGTGCGAAAAGTGTTTTTTCAACACTAACACAAGTGCGAAAAGTGGTTTTTCAACATTAACACAAGTGCGAAAAGTGTTTTTTCCACACTAATACAAGTGCAAAAGTGGTTTCCTGCACCAACACAAGTGCGAAAAGTGGTTTTTCAACACTAACACAATTGCAAAAAGTGTTTTTTCCACACCAATACAAGTGCAAAAGTGGTTTCCTGCACCAACACAAGTGCGAAAAGTGGTTTTTCAACACTAACACAAGTGCGAAAAGTGTTTTTCCACACTAATACAAGTGCAAAAGTGGTTTCCTGCACCAACACAAGTGCGAAAAGTGGTTTTTCAACACTAACACAAGTGCGAAAAGTGGTTTTTCAACACTAACACAAGTGCGAAAAGTGGTTTTTCAACACTATCACAAGTGCAAAAAGTGTTTTTTCCACACTAATACAAGTGCAAAAGTGGTTTCCTGCACCAACACAAGTGCGGAAAGTGGTTTTTCAACACTAACACAAGTGCGAAAAGTGGTTTTTCAACACTAACACAAGTGCGAAAAGTGTTTTTTCCACACTAATACAAGTGCAAAAGTGGTTTCCTGCACCAACACAAGTGCGAAAAGTGGTTTTTCAACACTAACACAAGTGCGAAAAGTGGTTTTTCAACACTAACACAAGTGCTAAAAGTGTTTTTTCCACACTAATACAAGTGCAAAAGTGGTTTCCTGCACCAACACAAGTGCGAAAAGTGGTTTTTCAACACTAACACAAGTGCGAAAAATGTTTTTTCCACACTAATACAAGTGCAAAAGTGGTTTCCTGCACCAACACAAGTGCGAAAAGTGGTTTTTCAACACTAACACAAGTGCGAAAAGTGGTTTTTCAACACTAACACAAGTGCGAAAAGTGGTTTTTCAACACTAACACAAGTGCGAAAAGTGTTTTTTCCACACTAATACAAGTGCAAAAGTAGTTTCCTGCACCAACACAAGTGCGAAAAGTGGTTTTTCAACACTAACACAAGTGCGAAAAGTGGTTTTTCAACACTAACACAAGTGCAAAAAGTGTTTTTTCCACACCAATACAAGTGCAAAAGTGGTTTCCTGCACCAACACAAGTGCGAAAAGTGGTTTTTCAACACTAACACAAGTGCGAAAAGTGGTTTTTCAACACTAACACAAGTGCGAAAAGTGGTTTTTCAACACTAACACAAGTGCGAAAAGTGGTTTTTCAACACTAACACAAGTGCGAAAAGTGGTTTTTCAACACTAACACAAGTGCGAAAAGTGGTTTTTCAACACTAACACAAGTGCGAAAAGTGGTTTTTCAACACTAACACAAGTGCGAAAAGTGGTTTTTCAACACTAACACAAGTGCGAAAAGTGGTTTTTCAACACTAACACAAGTGCGAAAAGTGTTTTTTCCACACTAATACAAGTGCAAAAGTAGTTTCCTGCACCAACACAAGTGCGAAAAGTGGTTTTTCAACACTAACACAAGTGCGAAAAGTGGTTTTTCAACACTAACACAAGTGCAAAAAGTGTTTTTTCCACATCAATACAAGTGCAAAAGTGGTTTCCTGCACCAACACAAGTGCGAAAAGTGGTTTTTCAACACTAACACAAGTGCGAAAAGTGGTTTTTCAACACTAACACAAGTGCGAAAAGTGGTTTTCAACACTAACACAAGTGCGAAAAGTGGTTTTTCAACACTAACACAAGTGCGAAAAGTGGTTTTTCCACACTAATACAAGTGCAAAAGTGGTTTCCTGCACCAACACAAGTGCGAAAAGTGGTTTTTCAACACTAACACAAGTGCGAAAAGTGGTTTTTCAACACCAACACAAGTGCGAAAAGTGGTTTTTCAACACTAACACAAGTGCGAAAAGTGGTTTTTCAACCCAAAAAAACAAGTGCGAAAAGTGGTTTTTCAACACTAACACAAGTGCGAAAAGTGTTTTTTCCACACTAATACAAGTGCAAAAGTGGTTTCCTGCACCAACACAAGTGCGAAAAGTGGTTTTTCAACACTAACACAAGTGCGAAAAGTGGTTTTTCAACACTAACACAAGTGCGAAAAGTGGTTTTTCAACACTATCACAAGTGCAAAAAGTGTTTTTTCCACACTAATACAAGTGCAAAAGTGGTTTCCTGCACCAACACAAGTCCGAAAAGTGGTTTTTCAACACTAACACAAGTGCGAAAAGTGGTTTTTCAACACTAACACAAGTGCGAAAAGTGGTTTTTCCACACTAATACAAGTGCAAAAGTTGTTTCCTGCACCAACACAAGTGCGAAAATTGGTTTTTCAACACTAACACAAGTGCGAAAAGTGGTTTTTCAACACTAACACAAATGCGTAAAGTGGTTTTTCAACACTAACACAAGTGCGAAAAGTAGTTTTTCAACACTAACACAATTGCGAAAAGTAGTTTTTCAACACTATCACAAGTGCGAAAAGTGGGTTTTCCACACAAATACAAGTGCAAAAGTGCTTTCCTGCACCAACACAAGTGCGAAAAGTGGTTTTTCAACACTAACACAAGTGCGAAAAGTGGTTTTTCAACACCAACACAAGTGCGAAAAGTGGTTTTTCAACACTAACACAAGTGCGAAAAGTGGTTTTTCAACACTAACACAAATGCGAAAAGTGGTTTTTCAACACTAACACAAGTGCGAAAAGTGGTTTTTCAACACTAACACAAGTGCGAAAAGTGTTTTTCCACACTAATACAAGTGCAAAAGTGGTTTCCTGCACCAACACAAGTGCGAAAAGTGGTTTTTCAACACTAACACAAGTGCGAAAAGTGGTTTTTCAACACCAACACAAGTGCGAAAAGTGGTTTTTCAACACTAACACAAGTGCGAAAAGTGTTTTTTCCACACTAATACAAGTGCAAAAGTGGTTTCCTGCACCAACACAAGTGCGAAAAGTGGTTTTTCAACACTAACACAAGTGCGAAAAGTGGTTTTTCAACACTAACACAAGTGCGAAAAGTGGTTTTTCAACACTAACACAAGTGCGAAAAGTGGTTTTTCAACACTAACACAAGTGCGAAAAGTGTTTTTTCCACACTAATACAAGTGCAAAAGTGGTTTCCTGCACCAACACAAGTGCGAAAAGTGGTTTTTCAACACTAACACAAGTGCAAAAAGTGTTTTTTCCACACCAATACAAGTGCAAAAGTGGTTTCCTGCACCAACACAAGTGCGAAAAGTGGTTTTTCAACACTAACACAAGTGCGAAAGTGGTTTTTCAACACTAACACAAGTGCGAAAAGTGGTTTTTCAACACTATCACAAGTGCAAAAAGTGTTTTTTCCACACTAATACAAGTGCAAAAGTGGTTTCCTGCAACAACACAAGTGCGAAAAGTGGTTTTTCAACACTAACACAAGTGTGAA
Source organism: Myxine glutinosa (assembly GCF_964187855.1). Taxonomy (NCBI): domain Eukaryota; kingdom Metazoa; phylum Chordata; class Myxini; order Myxiniformes; family Myxinidae; genus Myxine; species Myxine glutinosa. Next base: position 110,055 of record NW_027616564.1, read on the forward strand.
AAGTGGTTTTTCAACACTAACACAAGTGCGAAAAGTGGTTTTTCCACACTAATACAAGTGCAAAAGTGGTTTCCTGCACCAACACAAGTGAGAAAAGTGGTTTTTCAACACTAACACAAGTGCAAAAAGTGGTTTTTCCACACTAATACAAGTGCAAAAGTGGTTTCCTGCAACAACACAAGTGCGAAAAGTGGTTTTTCAACACTAACACAAGTGCGAAAAGTGGTTTTTCAACACTAACACAAGTGCGAAAAGTGGTTTTTCAACACTATCACAAGTGCAAAAAGTGTTTTTTCCACACTAATACAAGTGCAAAAGTGGTTTCCTGCACCAATAAAAGTGCGAAAAGTGGTTTTTCAACACTAACACAAGTGCGAAAAGTGGTTTTTCAACACTAACACAAGTGCGAAAAGTGGTTTTTCAACACCAACACAAGTGCGAAAAGTGGTTTTTCCACACTAATACAAGTGCAAAATTGGTTTCCTGCACCAACACAAGTGCGAAAAGTGGTTTTTCAACACTAACACAAGTGCGAAAAGTGGTTTTTCAACACCAACACAAGTGCGAAAAGTGGTTTTTCAACACTAACACAAGTGCGAAAAGTGTTTTTTCCACACTAATACAAGTGCAAAAGTGGTTTCCTGCACCAACACAAGTGCGAAAAGTGGTTTTTCAACACTAACACAAGTGCGAAAAGTGGTTTTTCAACACTAACACAAGTGCGAAAAGTGTTTTTCCACACTAATACAAGTGCAAAAGTGGTTTCCTGCACCAACACAAGTGCGAAACGTGGTTTTTCAACACTAACACAAGTGCGAAAAGTGGTTTTTCAACACTAACACAAGTGCGAAAAGTGTTTTTCCACACTAATACAAGTGCAAAAGTGGTTTCCTGCACCAACACAAGTGCGAAACGTGGTTTTTCAACACTAACACAAGTGCGAAAAGTGTTTTTTCCACACTAATACAAGTGCAAAAGTGGTTTCCTGCACCAACACAAGTGCGAAAGGTGGTTTTTCAACACTAACACAAGTGCGAAAAGTGGTTTTTCAACACTAACACAAGTGCGAAAAGTGTTTTTCCACACTAAAACAAGTGCAAATGTGGTTCCCTGCACCAACACAAGTGCGAAAAGTGGTTTTTCAACACTAACACAAGTGCGAAAAGTGGTTTTTCAACACTAACACAAGTGCGAAAAGTGGTTTTTCAACACTATCACAAGTGCAAAAAGTGTTTTTTCCACACTAATACAAGTGCAAAAGTGGTTTCCTGCACCAACACAAGTGCGAAAAGTGGTTTTTCAACACTAACACAAGTGCGAAAAGTGTTTTTTCAACACTAACACAAGTGCGAAAAGTGGTTTTTAACACTAACACAAGTGCGAAAAGTGTTTTTTCCACACTAATACAAGTGCAAAAGTGGTTTCCTGCACCAACACAAGTGCGAAAAGTGGTTTTTCAACAATAACACAAGTGCAAAAAGTATTTTTTCCACACCAATACAAGTGCAAAAGTGGTTTCCTGCACCAACACAAGTGCGAAAAGTGGTTTTGCAACACTAACACAAGTGCGAAAAGTGTTTTTTCCACACTAATACAAGTGCAAAAGTGGTTTCCTGCACCAACACAAGTGCGAAAAGTGGTTTTTCAACACTAACACAAGTGCGAAAAGTGGTTTTTCAACACTAACACAAGTGCGAAAAGTGGTTTTTCAACACTATCACAAGTGCAAAAAGTGTTTTTTCCACACTAATACAAGTGCAAAAGTGGTTTTCCTGCACCAACACAAGTGCGAAAAGTGGTTTTTCAACACTAACACAAGTGCGAAAAGTGTTTTTTCAACACTAACACAAGTGCGAAAAGTGGTTTTACAACACTAACACAAGTGCGAAAAGTGGTTTTTCAACACTAACACAAGTGCGAAAAGTGTTTTTTCCACACTAATACAAGTGCAAAAGTGGTTTCCTGCACCAACACAAGTGCGAAAAGTGGTTTTTCAACACTAACACAAGTGCGAAAAGTGGTTTTTCAACACTAACACAAGTGCGAAAAGTGGTTTTTCAACACTATCACAAGTGCAAAAAGTGTTTTTTCCACACTAATACAAGTGCAAAAGTGGTTTCCTGCACCAACACAAGTGCAAAAAGTGGTTTTTCAACACTAACACAAGTGCGAAAAGTGTTTTTTCAACACTAACACAAGTGCGAAAAGTGGTTTTTCAACATTAACACAAGTGCGAAAAGTGTTTTTTCCACACTAATACAAGTGCAAAAGTGGTTTCCTGCACCAACACAAGTGCGAAAAGTGGTTTTTCAACACTAACACAATTGCAAAAAGTGTTTTTTCCACACCAATACAAGTGCAAAAGTGGTTTCCTGCACCAACACAAGTGCGAAAAGTGGTTTTTCAACACTAACACAAGTGCGAAAAGTGTTTTTCCACACTTATACAAGTGCAAAAGTGGTTTCCTGCACCAACACAAGTGCGAAAAGTGGTTTTTCAACACTAACACAAGTGCGAAAAGTGGTTTTTCAACACTAACACAAGTGCGAAAAGTGGTTTTTCAACACTATCACAAGTGCAAAAAGTGTTTTTTCCACACTAATACAAGTGCAAAAGTGGTTTCCTGCACCAACACAAGTGCGGAAAGTGGTTTTTCAACACTAACACAAGTGCGAAAAGTGGTTTTTCAACACTAACACAAGTGCGAAAAGTGTTTTTTCCACACTAATACAAGTGCAAAAGTGGTTTCCTGCACCAACACAAGTGCGAAAAGTGGTTTTTCAACACTAACACAAGTGCGAAAAGTGGTTTTTCAACACTAACACAAGTGCTAAAAGTGTTTTTTCCACACTAATACAAGTGCAAAAGTGGTTTCCTGCACCAACACAAGTGCGAAAAGTGGTTTTTCAACACTAACACAAGTGCGAAAAATGTTTTTTCCACACTAATACAAGTGCAAAAGTGGTTTCCTGCACCAACACAAGTGCGAAAAGTGGTTTTTCAACACTAACACAAGTGCGAAAAGTGGTTTTTCAACACTAACACAAGTGCGAAAAGTGGTTTTTCAACACTAACACAAGTGCGAAAAGTGTTTTTTCCACACTAATACAAGTGCAAAAGTAGTTTCCTGCACCAACACAAGTGCGAAAAGTGGTTTTTCAACACTAACACAAGTGCGAAAAGTGGTTTTTCAACACTAACACAAGTGCAAAAAGTGTTTTTTCCACACCAATACAAGTGCAAAAGTGGTTTCCTGCACCAACACAAGTGCGAAAAGTGGTTTCCTGCACCAACACAAGTGCGAAAAGTGGTTTTTCAACACTAACACAAGTGCGAAAAGTGGTTTTTCAACACTAACAAAAGTGCGAAAAGTGGTTTTTCAACACTAACACAAGTGCGAAAAGTGGTTTTTCAACACTAACACAAGTGCGAAAAGTGGTTTTTCAACACTAACACAAGTGCGAAAAGTGGTTTTTCAACACTAACACAAGTGCGAAAAGTGGTTTTTCAACACTAACACAAGTGCGAAAAGTGGTTTTTCAACACTAACACAAGTGCGAAAAGTGGTTTTTCAACACTAACACAAGTGCGAAAAGTGTTTTTTCCACACTAATAAAAGTGCAAAAGTAGTTTCCTGCACCAACACAAGTGCGAAAAGTGGTTTTTCAACACTAACACAAGTGCGAAAAGTGGTTTTTCAACACTAACACAAGTGCAAAAAGTGTTTTTTCCACATCAATACAAGTGCAAAAGTGGTTTCCTGCACCAACACAAGTGCGAAAAGTGGTTTTTCAACACTAACACAAGTGCGAAAAGTGGTTTTTCAACACTAACACAAGTGCGAAAAGTGGTTTTCAACACTAACACAAGTGCGAAAAGTGGTTTTTCAACACTAACACAAGTGCGAAAAGTGGTTTTTCCACACTAATACAAGTGCAAAAGTGGTTTCCTGCACCAACACAAGTGCGAAAAGTGGTTTTTCAACACTAACACAAGTGCGAAAAGTGGTTTTTCAACACCAACACAAGTGCGAAAAGTGGTTTTTCAACACTAACACAAGTGCGAAAAGTGGTTTTTCAACCCAAAAAAACAAGTGCGAAAAGTGGTTTTTCAACACTAACACAAGTGCGAAAAGTGTTTTTTCCACACTAATACAAGTGCAAAAGTGGTTTCCTGCACCAACACAAGTGCGAAAAGTGGTTTTTCAACACTAACACAAGTGCGAAAAGTGGTTTTTCAACACTAACACAAGTGCGAAAAGTGGTTTTTCAACACTATCACAAGTGCAAAAAGTGTTTTTTCCACACTAATACAAGTGCAAAAGTGGTTTCCTGCACCAACACAAGTCCGAAAAGTGGTTTTTCAACACTAACACAAGTGCGAAAAGTGGTTTTTCAACACTAACACAAGTGCGAAAAGTGGTTTTTCCACACTAATACAAGTGCAAAAGTTGTTTCCTGCACCAACACAAGTGCGAAAATTGGTTTTTCAACACTAACACAAGTGCGAAAAGTGGTTTTTCAACACTAACACAAATGCGTAAAGTGGTTTTTCAACACTAACACAAGTGCGAAAAGTAGTTTTTCAACACTAACACAATTGCGAAAAGTAGTTTTTCAACACTATCACAAGTGCGAAAAGTGGGTTTTCCACACAAATACAAGTGCAAAAGTGCTTTCCTGCACCAACACAAGTGCGAAAAGTGGTTTTTCAACACTAACACAAGTGCGAAAAGTGGTTTTTCAACACCAACACAAGTGCGAAAAGTGGTTTTTCAACACTAACACAAGTGCGAAAAGTGGTTTTTCAACACTAACACAAATGCGAAAAGTGGTTTTTCAACACTAACACAAGTGCGAAAAGTGGTTTTTCAACACTAACACAAGTGCGAAAAGTGTTTTTCCACACTAATACAAGTGCAAAAGTGGTTTCCTGCACCAACACAAGTGCGAAAAGTGGTTTTTCAACACTAACACAAGTGCGAAAAGTGGTTTTTCAACACCAACACAAGTGCGAAAAGTGGTTTTTCAACACTAACACAAGTGCGAAAAGTGTTTTTTCCACACTAATACAAGTGCAAAAGTGGTTTCCTGCACCAACACAAGTGCGAAAAGTGGTTTTTCAACACTAACACAAGTGCGAAAAGTGGTTTTTCAACACTAACACAAGTGCGAAAAGTGGTTTTTCAACACTATCACAAGTGCAAAAAGTGTTTTTTCCACACTAATACAAGTGCAAAAGTGGTTTCCTGCACCAACACAAGTGCGAAAAGTGGTTTTTCAACACTAACACAAGTGCGAAAAGTGTTTTTTCAACACTAACACAAGTGCGAAAAGTGGTTTTTCAACACTAACACAAGTGCGAAAAGTGGTTTTTCAACACTAACACAAGTGCGAAAAGTGTTTTTTCCACACGAATACAAGTGCAAAAGTGGTTTCCTGCACCAACACAAGTGCGAAAAGTGGTTTTTCAACACTAACACAAGTGCGAAAAGTGGTTTTTCAACACTAACACAAGTGCGAAAAGTGGTTTTTCAACAATAACACAAGTGCGAAAAGTGTTTTTTCCACACTAATACAAGTGCAAAAGTGGTTTCCTGCACCAACACAAGTGCGAAAAGTGGTTTTTCAACACTAACACAAGTGCAAAAAGTGTTTTTTCCACACCAATACAAGTGCAAAAGTGGTTTCCTGCACCAACACAAGTGCGAAAAGTGGTTTTTCAACACTAACACAAGTGCGAAAAGTGTTTTTTCCACACTAATACAAGTGCAAAAGTGGTTTCCTGCACCAACACAAGTGCGAAAAGTGGTTTTTCAACACTAACACAAGTGCAAAAAGTGTTTTTTCCACACCAATACAAGTGCAAAAGTGGTTTCCTGCACCAACACAAGTGCGAAAAGTGGTTTTTCAACACTAACACAAGTGCGAAAAGTGGTTTTTCAACACTAACACAAGTGCGAAAAGTGGTTTTTCAACACTATCACAAGTGCAAAAAGTGTTTTTTCCACACTAATACAAGTGCAAAAGTGGTTTCCTGCAACAACACAAGTGCGAAAAGTGGTTTTTCAACACCAACACAAGTGCGAAAAGTGGTTTTTCAACACTAACACAAGTGCGAAAAGTAGTTTTTCAACACTATCACAAGTGCGAAAAGTGGTTTTTCCACACTAATACAAGTGCAAAAGTGCTTTCCTGCACCAACACAAGTGCGAAAAGTGGTTTTTCAACACTAACACAAGTGCGAAAAGTGGTTTTTCAACACCAACACAAGTGCGAAAAGTGGTTTTTCAACACTAACACAAGTGCGAAAAGTGGTTTTTCAACACTAACACAAATGCGAAAAGTGGTTTTTCAACACTAACACGTGCGAAAAGTGGTTTTTCAACACTAACACAAGTGCGAAAAGTGTTTTTCCACACTAATACAAGTGCAAAAGTGGTTTCCTGCACCAACACAAGTGCGAAAAGTGGTTTTTCAACACTAACACAAGTGCGAAAAGTGTTTTTTCAACACTAACACAAGTGCGAAAAGTGGTTTTTCAACACTAACACAAGTGCGAAAAGCGTTTTTTCCACACTAATACAAGTGCAAAAGTGGTTTCCTGCACCAACACAAGTGCGAAAAGTGGTTTTTCAACACTAACACAAGTGCGAAAAGTGGTTTTTCAACACTAACACAAGTGCGAAGTGTTTTTTCCACACTAATACAAGTGCAAAAGTGGTTTCCTGCACCAACACAAGTGCGAAACGTGGTTTTTCAACACTAACACAAGTACGAAAAGTGTTTTTTCCACAGTAATACAAGTGCAAAAGTGGTTTCCTGCACCAACACAAGTGCGAAAGGTGGTTTTTCAACACTAACACAACTGCGAAAAGTGGTTTTTCAACACTAACACAAGTGCGAAAAGTGTTTTTCCACACTAAAACAAGTGCAAATGTGGTTTCCTGCACCAACACAAGTGCGAAAAGTGGTTTTTCAACACTAACACAAGTGCGAAAAGTGGTTTTTCAACACTAACACAAGTGCGAAAAGTGGTTTTTCAACACTATCACAAGTGCAAAAAGTGTTTTTTCCACACTAATACAAGTGCAAAAGTGGTTTCCTGCACCAACACAAGTGCGAAAAGTGGTTTTTCAACACTAACACAAGTGCGAAAAGTGGTTTTTCAACACTAACACAAGTGCAAAAAGTGTTTTTTCCACACTAATACAAGTGCAAAAGTGGTTTCCTGCACCAACACAAGTGCGAAAAGTGGTTTTTCAACACTAACACAAGTGCAAAAAGTGTTTTTTCCACACCAATACAAGTGCAAAAGTGGTTTCCTGCACCAACACAAGTGCGAAAAGTGGTTTTTCAACACTAACACAAGTGCGAAAAGTGTTTTTTCCACACTAATACAAGTGCAAAAGTGGTTTCCTGCACCAACACAAGTGCGAAAAGTGGTTTTTCAACACTAACACAAGTGCGAAAAGTGGTTTTTCAACACTAACACAAGTGCGAAAAGTGGTTTTTCAACACTATCACAAGTGCAAAAAGTGTTTTTTCCACACTAATACAAGTGCAAAAGTGGTTTCCTGCACCAACACAAGTGCGAAAAGTGGTTTTTCAACACTAACACAAGTGCGAAAAGTGTTTTTTCAACACTAACACAAGTGCGAAAAGTGTTTTTTCAACACTAACACAAGTGCGAAAAGTGGTTTTTCAACACTAACACAAGTGCGAAAAGTGTTTTTTCCACACTAATACAAATGCAAAAGTGGTTTCCTGCACCAACACAAGTGCGAAAAGTGGTTTTTCAACACTAACACAAGGGCGAAAAGTGGTTTTTCAACACTATCACAAGTGCAAAAAGTGTTTTTTCCACACTAATACAAGTGCAAAAGTGGTTTCCTGCACCAACACAAGTGCGAAAAGTGGTTTTTCAACACTAACACAAGTGCGAAAGTGTTTTTTCAACACTAACACAAGTGCGAAAAGTGGTTTTTCAACACTAACACAAGTGCGAAAAGTGTTTTTTCCACACTAATACAAGTGCAAAAGTGGTTTCCTGCACCAACACAAGTGCGAAAAGTGGTTTTTCAACACTAACACAAGTGCGAAAAGTGGTTTTTCAACACTAACACAAATGCGTAAAGTGGTTTTTCAACACTAACACAAGTGCGAAAAGTAGTTTTTCAACACTAACACAATTGCGAAAAGTAGTTTTTCAACACTATCACAAGTGCGAAAAGTGGGTTTTCCACACAAATACAAGTGCAAAAGTGCTTTCCTGCACCAACACAAGTGCGAAAAGTGGTTTTTCAACACTAACACAAGTGCGAAAAGTGGTTTTTCAACACCAACACAAGTGCGAAAAGTGGTTTTTCAACACTAACACAAGTGCGAAAAGTGGTTTTTCAACACTAACACAAATGCGAAAAGTGGTTTTTCAACACTAACACAAGTGCGAAAAGTGGTTTTTCAACACTAACACAAGTGCGAAAAGTGTTTTTCCACACTAATACAAGTGCAAAAGTGGTTTCCTGCACCAACACAAGTGCGAAAATTGGTTTTTCAACACTAACACAAGTGCGAAAAGTGGTTTTTCAACACTAACACAAATGCGTAAAGTGGTTTTTCAACACTAACACAAGTGCGAAAAGTAGTTTTTCAACACTATCACAAGTGCGAAAAGTGGGTTTTCCACACAAATACAAGTGCAAAAGTGCTTTCCTGCACCAACACAAGTGCGAAAAGTGGTTTTTCAACACTAACACAAGTGCGAAAAGTGGTTTTTCAACACCAACACAAGTGCGAAAAGTGGTTTTTCAACACTAACACAAGTGCGAAAAGTGGTTTTTCAACACTAACACAAATGCGAAAAGTGGTTTTTCAACACTAACACAAGTGCGAAAAGTGGTTTTTCAACACTAACACAAGTGCGAAAAGTGTTTTTCCACACTAATACAAGTGCAAAAGTGGTTTCCTGCACCAACACAAGTGCGAAAAGTGGTTTTTCAACACTAACACAAGTGCGAAAAGTGGTTTTTCAACACCAACACAAGTGCGAAAAGTGGTTTTTCAACACTAACACAAGTGCGAAAAGTGTTTTTTCCACACTAATACAAGTGCAAAAGTGGTTTCCTGCACCAACACAAGTGCGAAAAGTGGTTTTTCAACACTAACACAAGTGCGAAAAGTGGTTTTTCAACACTAACACAAGTGCGAAAAGTGGTTTTTCAACACTATCACAAGTGCAAAAAGTGTTTTTTCCACACTAATACAAGTGCAAAAGTGGTTTCCTGCACCAACACAAGTGCGAAAAGTGGTTTTTCAACACTAACACAAGTGCGAAAAGTGTTTTTTCAACACTAACACAAGTGCGAAAAGTGGTTTTTCAACACTAACACAAGTGCGAAAAGTGGTTTTTCAACACTAACACAAGTGCGAAAAGTGTTTTTTCCACACGAATACAAGTGCAAAAGTGGTTTCCTGCACCAACACAAGTGCGAAAAGTGGTTTTTCAACACTAACACAAGTGCGAAAAGTGGTTTTTCAACACTAACACAAGTGCGAAAAGTGGTTTTTCAACAATAACACAAGTGCGAAAAGTGTTTTTTCCACACTAATACAAGTGCAAAAGTGGTTTCCTGCACCAACACAAGTGCGAAAAGTGGTTTTTCAACACTAACACAAGTGCAAAAAGTGTTTTTTCCACACCAATACAAGTGCAAAAGTGGTTTCCTGCACCAACACAAGTGCGAAAAGTGGTTTTTCAACACTAACACAAGTGCGAAAAGTGTTTTTTCCACACTAATACAAGTGCAAAAGTGGTTTCCTGCACCAACACAAGTGCGAAAAGTGGTTTTTCAACACTAACACAAGTGCAAAAAGTGTTTTTTCCACACCAATACAAGTGCAAAAGTGGTTTCCTGCCCCAACACAAGTGCGAAAAGTGGTTTTTCAACACTAACACAAGTGCGAAAAGTGGTTTTTCAACACTAACACAAGTGCGAAAAGTGGTTTTTCAACACTATCACAAGTGCAAAAAGTGTTTTTTCCACACTAATACAAGTGCAAAAGTGGTTTCCTGCAACAACACAAGTGCGAAAAGTGGTTTTTCAACACCAACACAAGTGCGAAAAGTGGTTTTTCAACACTAACACAAGTGCGAAAAGTAGTTTTTCAACACTATCACAAGTGCGAAAAGTGGTTTTTCCACACTAATACAAGTGCAAAAGTGCTTTCCTGCACCAACACAAGTGCGAAAAGTGGTTTTTCAACACTAACACAAGTGCGAAAAGTGGTTTTTCAACACCAACACAAGTGCGAAAAGTGGTTTTTCAACACTAACACAAGTGCGAAAAGTGGTTTTTCAACACTAACACAAATGCGAAAAGTGGTTTTTCAACACTAACACGTGCGAAAAGTGGTTTTTCAACACTAACACAAGTGCGAAAAGTGTTTTTCCACACTAATACAAGTGCAAAAGTGGTTTCCTGCACCAACACAAGTGCGAAAAGTGGTTTTTCAACACTAACACAAGTGCGAAAAGTGTTTTTTCAACACTAACACAAGTGCGAAAAGTGGTTTTTCAACACTAACACAAGTGCGAAAAGCGTTTTTTCCACACTAATACAAGTGCAAAAGTGGTTTCCTGCACCAACACAAGTGCGAAAAGTGGTTTTTCAACACTAACACAAGTGCGAAAAGTGGTTTTTCAACACTAACACAAGTGCGAAGTGTTTTTTCCACACTAATACAAGTGCAAAAGTGGTTTCCTGCACCAACACAAGTGCGAAACGTGGTTTTTCAACACTAACACAAGTACGAAAAGTGTTTTTTCCACAGTAATACAAGTGCAAAAGTGGTTTCCTGCACCAACACAAGTGCGAAAGGTGGTTTTTCAACACTAACACAACTGCGAAAAGTGGTTTTTCAACACTAACACAAGTGCGAAAAGTGTTTTTCCACACTAAAACAAGTGCAAATGTGGTTTCCTGCACCAACACAAGTGCGAAAAGTGGTTTTTCAACACTAACACAAGTGCGAAAAGTGGTTTTTCAACACTAACACAAGTGCGAAAAGTGGTTTTTCAACACTATCACAAGTGCAAAAAGTGTTTTTTCCACACTAATACAAGTGCAAAAGTGGTTTCCTGCACCAACACAAGTGCGAAAAGTGGTTTTTCAACACTAACACAAGTGCGAAAAGTGGTTTTTCAACACTAACACAAGTGCAAAAAGTGTTTTTTCCACACTAATACAAGTGCAAAAGTGGTTTCCTGCACCAACACAAGTGCGAAAAGTGGTTTTTCAACACTAACACAAGTGCAAAAAGTGTTTTTTCCACACCAATACAAGTGCAAAAGTGGTTTCCTGCACCAACACAAGTGCGAAAAGTGGTTTTTCAACACTAACACAAGTGCGAAAAGTGTTTTTTCCACACTAATACAAGTGCAAAAGTGGTTTCCTGCACCAACACAAGTGCGAAAAGTGGTTTTTCAACACTAACACAAGTGCGAAAAGTGGTTTTTCAACACTAACACAAGTGCGAAAAGTGGTTTTTCAACACTATCACAAGTGCAAAAAGTGTTTTTTCCACACTAATACAAGTGCAAAAGTGGTTTCCTGCACCAACACAAGTGCGAAAAGTGGTTTTTCAACACTAACACAAGTGCGAAAAGTGTTTTTTCAACACTAACACAAGTGCGAAAAGTGTTTTTTCAACACTAACACAAGTGCGAAAAGTGGTTTTTCAACACTAACACAAGTGCGAAAAGTGTTTTTTCCACACTAATACAAGTGCAAAAGTGGTTTCCTGCACCAACACAAGTGCGAAAAGTGGTTTTTCAACACTAACACAAGTGCGAAAAGTGGTTTTTCAACACTATCACAAGTGCAAAAAGTGTTTTTTCCACACTAATACAAGTGCAAAAGTGGTTTCCTGCACCAACACAAGTGCGAAAAGTGGTTTTTCAACACTAACACAAGTGCGAAAGTGTTTTTTCAACACTAACACAAGTGCGAAAAGTGGTTTTTCAACACTAACACAAGTGCGAAAAGTGTTTTTTCCACACTAATACAAGTGCAAAAGTGGTTTCCTGCACCAACACAAGTGCGAAAAGTGGTTTTTCAACACTAACACAAGTGCGAAAAGTGGTTTTTCAACACTAACACAAATGCGTAAAGTGGTTTTTCAACACTAACACAAGTGCGAAAAGTAGTTTTTCAACACTAACACAATTGCGAAAAGTAGTTTTTCAACACTATCACAAGTGCGAAAAGTGGGTTTTCCACACAAATACAAGTGCAAAAGTGCTTTCCTGCACCAACACAAGTGCGAAAAGTGGTTTTTCAACACTAACACAAGTGCGAAAAGTGGTTTTTCAACACCAACACAAGTGCGAAAAGTGGTTTTTCAACACTAACACAAGTGCGAAAAGTGGTTTTTCAACACTAACACAAATGCGAAAAGTGGTTTTTCAACACTAACACAAGTGCGAAAAGTGGTTTTTCAACACTAACACAAGTGCGAAAAGTGTTTTTCCACACTAATACAAGTGCAAAAGTGGTTTCCTGCACCAACACAAGTGCGAAAAGTGGTTTTTCAACACTAACACAAGTGCGAAAAGTGGTTTTTCAACACCAACACAAGTGCGAAAAGTGGTTTTTCAACACTAACACAAGTGCGAAAAGTGTTTTTTCCACACTAATACAAGTGCAAAAGTGGTTTCCTGCACCAACACAAGTGCGAAAAGTGGTTTTTCAACACTAACACAAGTGCGAAAAGTGGTTTTTCAACACTAACACAAGTGCGAAAAGTGGTTTTTCAACACTATCACAAGTGCAAAAAGTGTTTTTTCCACACTAATACAAGTGCAAAAGTGGTTTCCTGCACCAACACAAGTGCGAAAAGTGGTTTTTCAACACTAACACAAGTGCGAAAAGTGTTTTTTCAACACTAACACAAGTGCGAAAAGTGGTTTTTCAACACTAACACAAGTGCGAAAAGTGGTTTTTCAACACTAACACAAGTGCGAAAAGTGTTTTTTCCACACGAATACAAGTGCAAAAGTGGTTTCCTGCACCAACACAAGTGCGAAAAGTGGTTTTTCAACACTAACACAAGTGCGAAAAGTGGTTTTTCAACACTAACACAAGTGCGAAAAGTGGTTTTTCAACAATAACACAAGTGCGAAAAGTGTTTTTTCCACACTAATACAAGTGCAAAAGTGGTTTCCTGCACCAACACAAGTGCGAAAAGTGGTTTTTCAACACTAACACAAGTGCAAAAAGTGTTTTTTCCACACCAATACAAGTGCAAAAGTGGTTTCCTGCACCAACACAAGTGCGAAAAGTGGTTTTTCAACACTAACACAAGTGCGAAAAGTGTTTTTTCCACACTAATACAGGTGCAAAAGTGGTTTCCTGCACCAACACAAGTGCGAAAAGTGGTTTTTCAACACTAACACAAGTGCAAAAAGTGTTTTTTCCACACCAATACAAGTGCAAAAGTGGTTTCCTGCACCAACACAAGTGCGAAAAGTGGTTTTTCAACACTAACACAAGTGCGAAAAGTGGTTTTTCAACACTAACACAAGTGCGAAAAGTGGTTTTTCAACACTATCACAAGTGCAAAAAGTGTTTTTTCCACACTAATACAAGTGCAAAAGTGGTTTCCTGCAACAACACAAGTGCGAAAAGTGGTTTTTCAACACCAACACAAGTGCGAAAAGTGGTTTTTCAACACTAACACAAGTGCGAAAAGTAGTTTTTCAACACTATCACAAGTGCGAAAAGTGGTTTTTCCACACTAATACAAGTGCAAAAGTGCTTTCCTGCACCAACACAAGTGCGAAAAGTGGTTTTTCAACACTAACACAAGTGCGGGTTTTTCAACACTAACACAACTGCGAAAAGTGTTTTTTCCACACTAATACAAGTGCAAAAGTTGGTTTCCTGCACCAACACAAGTGCGAAAAGTGGTTTTTCAACACTAACACAAGTGCGAAAAGTGGTTTTTCAACACTAACACAAGGGCGAAAAGTGGTTTTTCAACACTAACACAAGTGCGAAAAGTGGTTTTTCAACACTAACACAAGTGCGAAAAGTGTTTTTTCCTCAATAATACAAGTGCAAAAGTGGTTTCCTGCACCAACAAAAGTGCGAAAAGTGGTTTTTCAACACTAACACAAGTGCGAAAAGTGGTTTTCAACACTAACACATGTGCGAAAAGTGGTTTTTCAACACTAACACAAGTGCGAAAAGTGGTTTTTCAACACTAACACAAGTGCGAAAAGTGGTTTTTTCCACACTAATACAAGTGCAAAAGTGGTTTCCTGCACCAACACAAGTGCGAAAAGTGGTTTTTCAACACTAACACAAGTGCGAAAAGTGGTTTTTTCAACACTAACACAAGTGTGAAAAGTGGTTTCCTGCACCAACACAAGTGCGAAAAGTGGTTTTTTCAACACTAACACAAGTGCGAAAAGTGTTTTTTCCACACTAATACAAGTGCAAAAGTGGTTTCCTGCACCAACACAAGTGCGAAAAGTGGTTTTTCAACACTAACACAAGTGCGAAAAGTGGTTTTTCAACACTAACACAAGTGCGAAAAGTGGTTTTTCAACACTATCACAAGTGCAAAAAGTGTTTTTTCCACACTAATACAAGTGCAAAAGTGGTTTCCTGCACCAACACAAGTGCGAAAAGTGGTTTTTCAACACTAACACAAGTGCGAAAAGTGTTTTTTCAACACTAACACAAGTGCGAAAAGTGGTTTTTCAACACTAACACAAGTGCGAAAAGTGGTTTTTCAACACTAACACAAGTGCGAAAAGTGTTTTTTCCACACGAATACAAGTGCAAAAGTGGTTTCCTGCACCAACACAAGTGCGAAAAGTGGTTTTTCAACACTAACACAAGTGCGAAAAGTGGTTTTTCAACACTAACACAAGTGCGAAAAGTGGTTTTTCAACAATAACACAAGTGCGAAAAGTGTTTTTTCCACACTAATACAAGTGCAAAAGTGGTTTCCTGCACCAACACAAGTGCGAAAAGTGGTTTTTCAACACTAACACAAGTGCAAAAAGTGTTTTTTCCACACCAATACAAGTGCAAAAGTGGTTTCCTGCACCAACACAAGTGCGAAAAGTGGTTTTTCAACACTAACACAAGTGCGAAAAGTGTTTTTTCCACACTAATACAGGTGCAAAAGTGGTTTCCTGCACCAACACAAGTGCGAAAAGTGGTTTTTCAACACTAACACAAGTGCAAAAAGTGTTTTTTCCACACCAATACAAGTGCAAAAGTGGTTTCCTGCACCAACACAAGTGCGAAAAGTGGTTTTTCAACACTAACACAAGTGCGAAAAGTGGTTTTTCAACACTAACACAAGTGCGAAAAGTGGTTTTTCAACACTATCACAAGTGCAAAAAGTGTTTTTTCCACACTAATACAAGTGCAAAAGTGGTTTCCTGCAACAACACAAGTGCGAAAAGTGGTTTTTCAACACCAACACAAGTGCGAAAAGTGGTTTTTCAACACTAACACAAGTGCGAAAAGTAGTTTTTCAACACTATCACAAGTGCGAAAAGTGGTTTTTCCACACTAATACAAGTGCAAAAGTGCTTTCCTGCACCAACACAAGTGCGAAAAGTGGTTTTTCAACACTAACACAAGTGCGAAAAGTGGTTTTTCAACACCAACACAAGTGCGAAAAGTGGTTTTTCAACACTAACACAAGTGCGAAAAGTGGTTTTTCAACACTAACACAAATGCGAAAAGTGGTTTTCCAACACTAACACGTGCGAAAAGTGGTTTTTCAACACTAACACAAGTGCGAAAAGTGTTTTTCCACACTAATACAAGTGCAAAAGTGGTTTCCTGCACCAACACAAGTGCGAAAAGTGGTTTTTCAACACTAACACAAGTGCGAAAAGTGTTTTTTCAACACTAACACAAGTGCGAAAAGTGGTTTTTCAACACTAACACAAGTGCGAAAAGCGTTTTTTCCACACTAATACAAGTGCAAAAGTGGTTTCCTGCACCAACACAAGTGCGAAAAGTGGTTTTTCAACACTAACACAAGTGCGAAAAGTGGTTTTTCAACACCAACACAAGTGCGAAAAGTGGTTTTTCAACACTAACACAAGTGCGAAAAGTGTTTTTTCCACACTAATACAAGTGCAAAAGTGGTTTCCTGCACCAACACAAGTGCGAAAAGTGGTTTTTCAACACTAACACAAGTGCGAAAAGTGGTTTTTCAACACTAACACAAGTGCGAAGTGTTTTTTCCACACTAATACAAGTGCAAAAGTGGTTTCCTGCACCAACACAAGTGCGAAACGTGGTTTTTCAACACTAACACAAGTACGAAAAGTGTTTTTTCCACAGTAATACAAGTGCAAAAGTGGTTTCCTGCACCAACACAAGTGCGAAAGGTGGTTTTTCAACACTAACACAACTGCGAAAAGTGGTTTTTCAACACTAACACAAGTGCGAAAAGTGTTTTTCCACACTAAAACAAGTGCAAATGTGGTTTCCTGCACCAACACAAGTGCGAAAAGTGGTTTTTCAACACTAACACAAGTGCGAAAAGTGGTTTTTCAACACTAACACAAGTGCGAAAAGTGGTTTTTCAACACTATCACAAGTGCAAAAAGTGTTTTTTCCACACTAATACAAGTGCAAAAGTGGTTTCCTGCACCAACACAAGTGCGAAAAGTGGTTTTTCAACACTAACACAAGTGCGAAAAGTGGTTTTTCAACACTAACACAAGTGCAAAAAGTGTTTTTTCCACACTAATACAAGTGCAAAAGTGGTTTCCTGCACCAACACAAGTGCGAAAAGTGGTTTTTCAACACTAACACAAGTGCAAAAAGTGTTTTTTCCACACCAATACAAGTGCAAAAGTGGTTTCCTGCACCAACACAAGTGCGAAAAGTGGTTTTTCAACACTAACACAAGTGCGAAAAGTGTTTTTTCCACACTAATACAAGTGCAAAAGTGGTTTCCTGCACCAACACAAGTGCGAAAAGTGGTTTTTCAACACTAACACAAGTGCGAAAAGTGGTTTTTCAACACTAACACAAGTGCGAAAAGTGGTTTTTCAACACTATCACAAGTGCAAAAAGTGTTTTTTCCACACTAATACAAGTGCAAAAGTGGTTTCCTGCACCAACACAAGTGCGAAAAGTGGTTTTTCAACACTAACACAAGTGCGAAAAGTGTTTTTTCAACACTAACACAAGTGCGAAAAGTGTTTTTTCAACACTAACACAAGTGCGAAAAGTGGTTTTTCAACACTAACACAAGTGCGAAAAGTGTTTTTTCCACACTAATACAAGTGCAAAAGTGGTTTCCTGCACCAACACAAGTGCGAAAAGTGGTTTTTCAACACTAACACAAGTGCGAAAAGTGGTTTTTCAACACTATCACAAGTGCAAAAAGTGTTTTTTCCACACTAATACAAGTGCAAAAGTGGTTTCCTGCACCAACACAAGTGCGAAAAGTGGTTTTTCAACACTAACACAAGTGCGAAAGTGTTTTTTCAACACTAACACAAGTGCGAAAAGTGGTTTTTC
This sequence comes from Myxine glutinosa, assembly GCF_964187855.1. Taxonomy (NCBI): domain Eukaryota; kingdom Metazoa; phylum Chordata; class Myxini; order Myxiniformes; family Myxinidae; genus Myxine; species Myxine glutinosa. Next base: position 127,624 of record NW_027616564.1, read on the forward strand.
AACACTAACACAAGTGCGAAAAGTGTTTTTTCCACACTAATACAAGTGCAAAAGTGGTTTCCTGCACCAACACAAGTGCGAAAAGTGGTTTTTCAACACTAACACAAGTGCAAAAAGTGTTTTTTCCACACCAATACAAGTGCAAAAGTGGTTTCCTGCACCAACACAAGTGCGAAAAGTGGTTTTTCAACACTAACACAAGTGCGAAAAGTGTTTTTTTCCACACTAATACAAGTGCAAAAGTGGTTTCCTGCACCAACACAAGTGCGAAAAGTGGTTTTTCAACACTAACACAAGTGCAAAAAGTGTTTTTTCCACACCAATACAAGTGCAAAAGTGGTTTCCTGCACCAACACAAGTGCGAAAAGTGGTTTTTCAACACTAACACAAGTGCGAAAAGTGGTTTTTCAACACTAACACAAGTGCGAAAAGTGGTTTTTCAACACTATCACAAGTGCAAAGAGTGTTTTTTCCACACTAATACAAGTGCAAAAGAGGTTTCCTGCAACAACACAAGTGCGAAAAGTGGTTTTTCAACACTAACACAAGTGTGAAAAGTGGTTTTTCAACACTAACACAAGTGCGAAAAGTGGTTTTTCCACACTAATACAAGTGCAAAAGTGGTTTCCTGCACCAACACAAGTGAGAAAAGTGGTTTTTCAACACTAACACAAGTGCGAAAAGTGGTTTTTCCACACTAATACAAGTGCAAAAGTGGTTTCCTGCAACAACACAAGTGCGAAAAGTGGTTTTTCAACACTAACACAAGTGCGAAAAGTGGTTTTTCAACACTAACACAAGTGCGAAAAGTGGTTTTTCAACACTATCACAAGTGCAAAAAGTGTTTTTTCCACACTAATACAAGTGCAAAAGTGGTTTCCTGCACCAATAAATTGCGAAAAGTGGTTTTTCAACACTAACACAAGTGCGAAAAGTGGTTTTTCAACACTAACACAAGTGCGAAAAGTGTTTTTTCAACACTAACACAAGTGCGAAAAGTGGTTTTTCAACACTAACACAAGTGCGAAAAGTGTTTTTTCCACACTAATACAAGTGCAAAAGTGGTTTCCTGCACCAACACAAGAGCGAAAAGTGGTTTTTCAACACTAACACAAGTGCAAAAAGTGTTTTTTCCACACCAATACAAGTGCAAAAGTGGTTTCCTGCACCAACACAAGTGCGAAAAGTGGTTTTTCAACACTAACACAAGTGCGAAAAGTGTTTTTTCCACACTAATACAAGTACAAAAGTGGTTTCCTGCACCAACACAAGTGCGAAAAGTGGTTTTTCAACACTAACACAAGTGCAAAAAGTGTTTTTTCCACACCAATACAAGTGCAAAAGTGGTTTCCTGCACCAACACAAGTGCGAAAAGTGGTTTTTCAACACTAACACAAGTGCGAAAAGTGGTTTTTCAACACTAACACAAGTGCGAAAAGTGGTTTTTCAACACTATCACAAGTGCAAAAAGTGTTTTTTCCACACTAATACAAGTGCAAAAGTGGTTTCCTGCAACAACACAAGTGCGAAAAGTGGTTTTTCAACACCAACACAAGTGCGAAAAGTGGTTTTTCAACACTAACACAAGTGCGAAAAGTAGTTTTTCAACACTATCACAAGTGCGAAAAGTGGTTTTTCCACACGAATACAAGTGCAAAAGTGGTTTCCTGCACCAACACAAGTGCGAAAAGTGGTTTTTCAACACTAACACAAGTGCGAAAAGTGGTTTTTCAACACTAACACAAGTGCGAAAAGTGGTTTTTCAACAATAACACAAGTGCGAAAAGTGTTTTTTCCACACTAATACAAGTGCAAAAGTGGTTTCCTGCACCAACACAAGTGCGAAAAGTGGTTTTTCAACACTAACACAAGTGCAAAAAGTGTTTTTTCCACACCAATACAAGTGCAAAAGTGGTTTCCTGCACCAACACAAGTGCGAAAAGTGGTTTTTCAACACTAACACAAGTGCGAAAAGTGTTTTTTCCACACTAATACAGGTGCAAAAGTGGTTTCCTGCACCAACACAAGTGCGAAAAGTGGTTTTTCAACACTAACACAAGTGCAAAAAGTGTTTTTTCCACACCAATACAAGTGCAAAAGTGGTTTCCTGCACCAACACAAGTGCGAAAAGTGGTTTTTCAACACTAACACAAGTGCGAAAAGTGGTTTTTCAACACTAACACAAGTGCGAAAAGTGGTTTTTCAACACTATCACAAGTGCAAAAAGTGTTTTTTCCACACTAATACAAGTGCAAAAGTGGTTTCCTGCAACAACACAAGTGCGAAAAGTGGTTTTTCAACACCAACACAAGTGCGAAAAGTGGTTTTTCAACACTAACACAAGTGCGAAAAGTAGTTTTTCAACACTATCACAAGTGCGAAAAGTGGTTTTTCCACACTAATACAAGTGCAAAAGTGCTTTCCTGCACCAACACAAGTGCGAAAAGTGGTTTTTCAACACTAACACAAGTGCGAAAAGTGGTTTTTCAACACTAACACAAGTGCGAAAAGTGGTTTTTCAACACTAACACAAATGCGAAAAGTGGTTTTCCAACACTAACACAAGTGCGAAAAGTGTTTTTTCCACACTAATACAAGTGCAAAAGTGGTTTCCTGCACCAACACAAGTGCGAAAAGTGGTTTTTCAACACTAACACAAGTGCGAAAGTGTTTTTTCAACACTAACACAAGTGCGAAAAGTGGTTTTTCAACACTAACACAAATGCGAAAAGTGGTTTTCCAACACTAACACAAGTGCGAAAAGTGTTTTTTCCACACTAATACAAGTGCAAAAGTGGTTTCCTGCAACAACACAAGTGCGAAAAGTGGTTTTTCAACACCAACACAAGTGCGAAAAGTGGTTTTTCAACACTAACACAAGTGCGAAAAGTAGTTTTTCAACACTATCACAAGTGCGAAAAGTGGTTTTTCCACACTAATACAAGTGCAAAAGTGGTTTCCTGCACCAACACAAGTGCGAAAAGTGGTTTTTCAACACTAACACAAGTGCGAAAGTGTTTTTCCAACACTAACACAAGTGCGAAAAGTGGTTTTTCCACACTAATACAAGTGCAAAAGTGGTTTCCTGCAACAACACAAGTGCGAAAAGTGGTTTTTCAACACCAACACAAGTGCGAAAAGTGGTTTTTCAACACTAACACAAGTGCGAAAAGTAGTTTTTCAACACTATCACAAGTGCGAAAAGTGGTTTTTCCACACTAATACAAGTGCAAAAGTGGTTTCCTGCACCAACACAAGTGCGAAAAGTGGTTTTTCAACACTAACACAAGTGCGAAAGTGTTTTTTCAACACTAACACAAGTGCGAAAAGTGGTTTTTCAACACTAACACAAGTGCGAAAAGTGTTTTTTCCACACTAATACAAGTGCAAAAGTGGTTTCCTGCACCAACACAAGTGCGAAAAGTGGTTTTTCAACACTAACACAAGTGCAAAAAGTGTTTTTTCCACACCAATACAAGTGCAAAAGTGGTTTCCTGCACCAACACAAGTGCGAAAAGTGGTTTTTCAACACTAACACAAGTGCGAAAAGTGTTTTTTTCCACACTAATACAAGTGCAAAAGTGGTTTCCTGCACCAACACAAGTGCGAAAAGTGGTTTTTCAACACTAACACAAGTGCAAAAAGTGTTTTTTCCACACCAATACAAGTGCAAAAGTGGTTTCCTGCACCAACACAAGTGCGAAAAGTGGTTTTTCAACACTAACACAAGTGCGAAAAGTGGTTTTTCAACACTAACACAAGTGCGAAAAGTGGTTTTTCAACACTATCACAAGTGCAAAGAGTGTTTTTTCCACACTAATACAAGTGCAAAAGAGGTTTCCTGCAACAACACAAGTGCGAAAAGTGGTTTTTCAACACTAACACAAGTGTGAAAAGTGGTTTTTCAACACTAACACAAGTGCGAAAAGTGGTTTTTCCACACTAATACAAGTGCAAAAGTGGTTTCCTGCACCAACACAAGTGAGAAAAGTGGTTTTTCAACACTAACACAAGTGCGAAAAGTGGTTTTTCCACACTAATACAAGTGCAAAAGTGGTTTCCTGCAACAACACAAGTGCGAAAAGTGGTTTTTCAACACTAACACAAGTGCGAAAAGTGGTTTTTCAACACTAACACAAGTGCGAAAAGTGGTTTTTCAACACTATCACAAGTGCAAAAAGTGTTTTTTCCACACTAATACAAGTGCAAAAGTGGTTTCCTGCACCAATAAATTGCGAAAAGTGGTTTTTCAACACTAACACAAGTGCGAAAAGTGGTTTTTCAACACTAACACAAGTGCGAAAAGTGTTTTTTCAACACTAACACAAGTGCGAAAAGTGGTTTTTCAACACTAACACAAGTGCGAAAAGTGTTTTTTCCACACTAATACAAGTGCAAAAGTGGTTTCCTGCACCAACACAAGAGCGAAAAGTGGTTTTTCAACACTAACACAAGTGCAAAAAGTGTTTTTTCCACACCAATACAAGTGCAAAAGTGGTTTCCTGCACCAACACAAGTGCGAAAAGTGGTTTTTCAACACTAACACAAGTGCGAAAAGTGTTTTTTCCACACTAATACAAGTACAAAAGTGGTTTCCTGCACCAACACAAGTGCGAAAAGTGGTTTTTCAACACTAACACAAGTGCAAAAAGTGTTTTTTCCACACCAATACAAGTGCAAAAGTGGTTTCCTGCACCAACACAAGTGCGAAAAGTGGTTTTTCAACACTAACACAAGTGCGAAAAGTGGTTTTTCAACACTAACACAAGTGCGAAAAGTGGTTTTTCAACACTATCACAAGTGCAAAAAGTGTTTTTTCCACACTAATACAAGTGCAAAAGTGGTTTCCTGCAACAACACAAGTGCGAAAAGTGGTTTTTCAACACCAACACAAGTGCGAAAAGTGGTTTTTCAACACTAACACAAGTGCGAAAAGTAGTTTTTCAACACTATCACAAGTGCGAAAAGTGGTTTTTCCACACGAATACAAGTGCAAAAGTGGTTTCCTGCACCAACACAAGTGCGAAAAGTGGTTTTTCAACACTAACACAAGTGCGAAAAGTGGTTTTTCAACACTAACACAAGTGCGAAAAGTGGTTTTTCAACAATAACACAAGTGCGAAAAGTGTTTTTTCCACACTAATACAAGTGCAAAAGTGGTTTCCTGCACCAACACAAGTGCGAAAAGTGGTTTTTCAACACTAACACAAGTGCAAAAAGTGTTTTTTCCACACCAATACAAGTGCAAAAGTGGTTTCCTGCACCAACACAAGTGCGAAAAGTGGTTTTTCAACACTAACACAAGTGCGAAAAGTGTTTTTTCCACACTAATACAGGTGCAAAAGTGGTTTCCTGCACCAACACAAGTGCGAAAAGTGGTTTTTCAACACTAACACAAGTGCAAAAAGTGTTTTTTCCACACCAATACAAGTGCAAAAGTGGTTTCCTGCACCAACACAAGTGCGAAAAGTGGTTTTTCAACACTAACACAAGTGCGAAAAGTGGTTTTTCAACACTAACACAAGTGCGAAAAGTGGTTTTTCAACACTATCACAAGTGCAAAAAGTGTTTTTTCCACACTAATACAAGTGCAAAAGTGGTTTCCTGCAACAACACAAGTGCGAAAAGTGGTTTTTCAACACCAACACAAGTGCGAAAAGTGGTTTTTCAACACTAACACAAGTGCGAAAAGTAGTTTTTCAACACTATCACAAGTGCGAAAAGTGGTTTTTCCACACTAATACAAGTGCAAAAGTGCTTTCCTGCACCAACACAAGTGCGAAAAGTGGTTTTTCAACACTAACACAAGTGCGAAAAGTGGTTTTTCAACACCAACACAAGTGCGAAAAGTGGTTTTTCAACACTAACACAAGTGCGAAAAGTGGTTTTTCAACACTAACACAAATGCGAAAAGTGGTTTTCCAACACTAACACGTGCGAAAAGTGGTTTTTCAACACTAACACAAGTGCGAAAAGTGTTTTTCCACACTAATACAAGTGCAAAAGTGGTTTCCTGCACCAACACAAGTGCGAAAAGTGGTTTTTCAACACTAACACAAGTGCGAAAAGTGTTTTTTCAACACTAACACAAGTGCGAAAAGTGGTTTTTCAACACTAACACAAGTGCGAAAAGCGTTTTTTCCACACTAATACAAGTGCAAAAGTGGTTTCCTGCACCAACACAAGTGCGAAAAGTGGTTTTTCAACACTAACACAAGTGCGAAAAGTGGTTTTTCAACACCAACACAAGTGCGAAAAGTGGTTTTTCAACACTAACACAAGTGCGAAAAGTGTTTTTTCCACACTAATACAAGTGCAAAAGTGGTTTCCTGCACCAACACAAGTGCGAAAAGTGGTTTTTCAACACTAACACAAGTGCGAAAAGTGGTTTTTCAACACTAACACAAGTGCGAAGTGTTTTTTCCACACTAATACAAGTGCAAAAGTGGTTTCCTGCACCAACACAAGTGCGAAACGTGGTTTTTCAACACTAACACAAGTACGAAAAGTGTTTTTTCCACAGTAATACAAGTGCAAAAGTGGTTTCCTGCACCAACACAAGTGCGAAAGGTGGTTTTTCAACACTAACACAACTGCGAAAAGTGGTTTTTCAACACTAACACAAGTGCGAAAAGTGTTTTTCCACACTAAAACAAGTGCAAATGTGGTTTCCTGCACCAACACAAGTGCGAAAAGTGGTTTTTCAACACTAACACAAGTGCGAAAAGTGGTTTTTCAACACTAACACAAGTGCGAAAAGTGGTTTTTCAACACTATCACAAGTGCAAAAAGTGTTTTTTCCACACTAATACAAGTGCAAAAGTGGTTTCCTGCACCAACACAAGTGCGAAAAGTGGTTTTTCAACACTAACACAAGTGCGAAAAGTGGTTTTTCAACACTAACACAAGTGCAAAAAGTGTTTTTTCCACACTAATACAAGTGCAAAAGTGGTTTCCTGCACCAACACAAGTGCGAAAAGTGGTTTTTCAACACTAACACAAGTGCAAAAAGTGTTTTTTCCACACCAATACAAGTGCAAAAGTGGTTTCCTGCACCAACACAAGTGCGAAAAGTGGTTTTTCAACACTAACACAAGTGCGAAAAGTGTTTTTTCCACACTAATACAAGTGCAAAAGTGGTTTCCTGCACCAACACAAGTGCGAAAAGTGGTTTTTCAACACTAACACAAGTGCGAAAAGTGGTTTTTCAACACTAACACAAGTGCGAAAAGTGGTTTTTCAACACTATCACAAGTGCAAAAAGTGTTTTTTCCACACTAATACAAGTGCAAAAGTGGTTTCCTGCACCAACACAAGTGCGAAAAGTGGTTTTTCAACACTAACACAAGTGCGAAAAGTGTTTTTTCAACACTAACACAAGTGCGAAAAGTGTTTTTTCAACACTAACACAAGTGCGAAAAGTGGTTTTTCAACACTAACACAAGTGCGAAAAGTGTTTTTTCCACACTAATACAAGTGCAAAAGTGGTTTCCTGCACCAACACAAGTGCGAAAAGTGGTTTTTCAACACTAACACAAGTGCGAAAAGTGGTTTTTCAACACTATCACAAGTGCAAAAAGTGTTTTTTCCACACTAATACAAGTGCAAAAGTGGTTTCCTGCACCAACACAAGTGCGAAAAGTGGTTTTTCAACACTAACACAAGTGCGAAAGTGTTTTTTCAACACTAACACAAGTGCGAAAAGTGGTTTTTCAACACTAACACAAGTGCGAAAAGTGTTTTTTCCACACTAATACAAGTGCAAAAGTGGTTTCCTGCACCAACACAAGTGCGAAAAGTGGTTTTTCAACACTAACACAAGTGCAAAAAGTGTTTTTTCCACACCAATACAAGTGCAAAAGTGGTTTCCTGCACCAACACAAGTGCGAAAAGTGGTTTTTCAACACTAACACAAGTGCGAAAAGTGTTTTTTTCCACACTAATACAAGTGCAAAAGTGGTTTCCTGCACCAACACAAGTGCGAAAAGTGGTTTTTCAACACTAACACAAGTGCAAAAAGTGTTTTTTCCACACCAATACAAGTGCAAAAGTGGTTTCCTGCACCAACACAAGTGCGAAAAGTGGTTTTTCAACACTAACACAAGTGCGAAAAGTGGTTTTTCAACACTAACACAAGTGCGAAAAGTGGTTTTTCAACACTATCACAAGTGCAAAGAGTGTTTTTTCCACACTAATACAAGTGCAAAAGAGGTTTCCTGCAACAACACAAGTGCGAAAAGTGGTTTTTCAACACTAACACAAGTGTGAAAAGTGGTTTTTCAACACTAACACAAGTGCGAAAAGTGGTTTTTCCACACTAATACAAGTGCAAAAGTGGTTTCCTGCACCAACACAAGTGAGAAAAGTGGTTTTTCAACACTAACACAAGTGCGAAAAGTGGTTTTTCCACACTAATACAAGTGCAAAAGTGGTTTCCTGCAACAACACAAGTGCGAAAAGTGGTTTTTCAACACTAACACAAGTGCGAAAAGTGGTTTTTCAACACTAACACAAGTGCGAAAAGTGGTTTTTCAACACTATCACAAGTGCAAAAAGTGTTTTTTCCACACTAATACAAGTGCAAAAGTGGTTTCCTGCACCAATAAATTGCGAAAAGTGGTTTTTCAACACTAACACAAGTGCGAAAAGTGGTTTTTCAACACTAACACAAGTGCGAAAAGTGTTTTTTCAACACTAACACAAGTGCGAAAAGTGGTTTTTCAACACTAACACAAGTGCGAAAAGTGTTTTTTCCACACTAATACAAGTGCAAAAGTGGTTTCCTGCACCAACACAAGAGCGAAAAGTGGTTTTTCAACACTAACACAAGTGCAAAAAGTGTTTTTTCCACACCAATACAAGTGCAAAAGTGGTTTCCTGCACCAACACAAGTGCGAAAAGTGGTTTTTCAACACTAACACAAGTGCGAAAAGTGTTTTTTCCACACTAATACAAGTACAAAAGTGGTTTCCTGCACCAACACAAGTGCGAAAAGTGGTTTTTCAACACTAACACAAGTGCAAAAAGTGTTTTTTCCACACCAATACAAGTGCAAAAGTGGTTTCCTGCACCAACACAAGTGCGAAAAGTGGTTTTTCAACACTAACACAAGTGCGAAAAGTGGTTTTTCAACACTAACACAAGTGCGAAAAGTGGTTTTTCAACACTATCACAAGTGCAAAAAGTGTTTTTTCCACACTAATACAAGTGCAAAAGTGGTTTCCTGCAACAACACAAGTGCGAAAAGTGGTTTTTCAACACCAACACAAGTGCGAAAAGTGGTTTTTCAACACTAACACAAGTGCGAAAAGTAGTTTTTCAACACTATCACAAGTGCGAAAAGTGGTTTTTCCACACTAATACAAGTGCAAAAGTGCTTTCCTGCACCAACACAAGTGCGAACAGTGGTTTTTCAACACTAACACAAGTGCGAAAAGTGGTTTTTCAACACCAACACAAGTGCGAAAAGTGGTTTTTCAACACTAACACAAGTGCGAAAAGTGGTTTTTCAACACTAACACAAATGCGAAAAGTGGTTTTTCAACACTAACACGTGCGAAAAGTGGTTTTTCAACACTAACACAAGTGCGAAAAGTGTTTTTCCACACTAATACAAGTGCAAAAGTGGTTTCCTGCACCAACACAAGTGCGAAAAGTGGTTTTTCAACACTAACACAAGTGCGAAAAGTGTTTTTTCAACACTAACACAAGTGCGAAAAGTGGTTTTTCAACACTAACACAAGTGCGAAAAGTGTTTTTTCCACACTAATACAAGTGCAAAAGTGGTTTCCTGCACCAACACAAGTGCGAAAAGTGGTTTTTCAACACTAACACAAGTGCGAAAAGTGGTTTTTCAACACCAACACAAGTGCGAAAAGTGGTTTTTCAACACTAACACAAGTGCGAAAAGTGTTTTTTCCACACTAATACAAGTGCAAAAGTGGTTTCCTGCACCAACACAAGTGCGAAAAGTGGTTTTTCAACACTAACACAAGTGCGAAAAGTGGTTTTTCAACACTAACACAAGTGCGAAGTGTTTTTTCCACACTAATACAAGTGCAAAAGTGGTTTCCTGCACCAACACAAGTGCGAAACGTGGTTTTTCAACACTAACACAAGTACGAAAAGTGTTTTTTCCACAGTAATACAAGTGCAAAAGTGGTTTCCTGCACCAACACAAGTGCGAAAGGTGGTTTTTCAACACTAACACAAGTGCGAAAAGTGGTTTTTCAACACTAACACAAGTGCGAAAAGTGTTTTTCCACACTAAAACAAGTGCAAATGTGGTTTCCTGCACCAACACAAGTGCGAAAAGTGGTTTTTCAACACTAACACAAGTGCGAAAAGTTGTTTTTCAACACTAACACAAGTGCGAAAAGTGGTTTTTCAACACTATCACAAGTGCAAAAAGTGTTTTTTCCACACTAATACAAGTGCAAAAGTGGTTTCCTGCACCAACACAAGTGCGAAAAGTGGTTTTTCAACACTAACACAAGTGCGAAAAGTGGTTTTTCAACACTAACACAAGTGCAAAAAGTGTTTTTTCCACACTAATACAAGTGCAAAAGTGGTTTCCTGCACCAACACAAGTGCGAAAAGTGGTTTTTCAACACTAACACAAGTGCAAAAAGTGTTTTTTCCACACCAATACAAGTGCAAAAGTGGTTTCCTGCACCAACACAAGTGCGAAAAGTGGTTTTTCAACACTAACACAAGTGCGAAAAGTGTTTTTTCCACACTAATACAAGTGCAAAAGTGGTTTCCTGCACCAACACAAGTGCGAAAAGTGGTTTTTCAACACTAACACAAGTGCGAAAAGTGTTTTTTCAACACTAACACAAGTGCGAAAAGTGGTTTTTCAACACTATCACAAGTGCAAAAAGTGTTTTTTCCACACTAATACAAGTGCAAAAGTGGTTTCCTGCACCAACACAAGTGCAAAAAGTGGTTTTTCAACACTAACACAAGTGCGAAAAGTGTTTTTTCAACACTAACACAAGTGCGAAAAGTGTTTTTTCAACACTAACACAAGTGCGAAAAGTGGTTTTTCAACACTAACACAAGTGCGAAAAGTGGTTTTTCAACACTAACACAAGTGCGAAAAGTGTTTTTTCCACACTAATACAAGTGCAAAAGTGGTTTCCTGCACCAACACAAGTGCGAAAAGTGGTTTTTCAACACTAACACAAGTGCGAAAAGTGGTTTTTCAACACTAACACAAGTGCGAAAAGTGGTTTTTCAACACTATCACAAGTGCAAAAAGTGTTTTTTCCACACTAATACAAGTGCAAAAGTGGTTTCCTGCACCAACACAAGTGCGAAAAGTGGTTTTTCAACACTAACACAAGTGCGAAAAGTGTTTTTTCAACACTAACACAAGTGCGAAAAGTGGTTTTTCAACACTAACACAAGTGCGAAAAGTGTTTTTTCCACACTAATACAAGTGCAAAAGTGGTTTCCTGCACCAACACAAGTGCGAAAAGTGGTTTTTCAACACTAACACAAGTGCAAAAAGTGTTTTTTCCACACCAATACAAGTGCAAAAGTGGTTTCTTGCACCAACACAAGTGCGAAAAGTGGTTTTTCAACACTAACACAAGTGCGAAAAGTGTTTTTTCCACACTAATACAAGTGCAAAAGTGGTTTCCTGCACCAACACAAGTGCGAAAAGTGGTTTTTCAACACTAACACAAGTGCAAAAAGTGTTTTTTCCACACCAATACAAGTGCAAAAGTGGTTTCCTGCACCAACACAAGTGCGAAAAGTGGTTTTTCAACACTAACACAAGTGCGAAAAGTGGTTTTTCAACACTAACACAAGTGCGAAAAGTGGTTTTTCAACACTATCACAAGTGCAAAAAGTGTTTTTTCCACACTAATACAAGTGCAAAAGTGGTTTCCTGCAACAACACAAGTGCGAAAAGTGGTTTTTCAACACTAACACAAGTGTGAAAGGTGGTTTTTCAACACCAACACAAGTGTGAAAAGTGGTTTTTCCACACTAATACAAGTGCAAAAGTGGTTTCCTGCACCAACACAAGTGAGAAAAGTGGTTTTTCAACACTAACACAAGTGCGAAAAGTGGTTTTTCCACACTAATACAAGTGCAAAAGTGGTTTCCTGCAACAACACAAGTGCGAAAAGTGGTTTTTCAACACTAACACAAGTGAGAAAAGTGGTTTTTCAACACTAACACAAGTGCGAAAAGTGGTTTTTCAACACTATCACAAGTGCAAAAAGTGTTTTTTCCACACTAATACAAGTGCAAAAGTGGTTTCCTGCACCAATAAATTGCGAAAAGTGGTTTTTCAACACTAACACAAGTGCGAAAAGTGGTTTTTCAACACTAACACAAGTGCGAAAAGTGGTTTTTCAACACCAACACAAGTGCGAAAAGTGGTTTTTCCACACTAATACAAGTGCAAAATTGGTTTCCTGCACCAACACAAGTGCGAAAAGTGGTTTTTCAACACCAACACAAGTGCGAAAAGTGGTTTTTCAACACCAACACAAGTGCGAAAAGTGGTTTTTCAACACCAACACAAGTGCGAAAAGTGGTTTTTCAACACTAACACAAGTGCGAAAAGTGTTTTTTCCACACTAATACAAGTGCAAAAGTGGTTTCCTGCACAAACACAAGTGCGAAAAGTGGTTTTTCAACACTAACACAAGTGCGAAAAGTGGTTTTTCAACACTAACACAAGTGCGAAAAGTGTTTTTTCCACACTAATACAAGTGCAAAAGTGGTTTCCTGCACCAACACAAGTGCGAAACGTGGTTTTTCAACACTAACACAAGTGCGAAAAGTGTTTTTTCCACAGTAATACAAGTGCAAAAGTGGTTTCCTGCACCAACACAAGTGCGAAAGGTGGTTTTTCAACACTAACACAAGTGCGAAAAGTGGTTTTTCAACACTAACACAAGTGCGAAAAGTGTTTTTCCACACTAAAACAAGTGCAAATGTGGTTCCCTGCACCAACACAAGTGCGAAAAGTGGTTTTTCAACACTAACACAAGTGCGAAAAGTGGTTTTTCAACACTAACACAAGTGCGAAAAGTGGTTTTTCAACACTATCACAAGTGCAAAAAGTGTTTTTTCCACACTAATACAAGTGCAAAAGTGGTTTCCTGCACCAACACAAGTGCAAAAAGTGGTTTTTCAACACTAACACAAGTGCGAAAAGTGTTTTTTCAACACTAACACAAGTGCGAAAAGTGGTTTTTCAACACTAACACAAGTGCGAAAAGTGTTTTTTCCACACTAAAAGAAGTGCAAAAGTGGTTTCCTGCACCAACACAAGTGCGAAAAGTGGTTTTTCAACACTAACACAAGTGCAAAAAGTATTTTTTCCACACCAATACAAGTGCAAAAGTGGTTTCCTGCACCAACACAAGTGCGAAAAGTGGTTTTTCAACACTAACACAAGTGCGAAAAGTGTTTTTTCCACACTAATACAAGTGCAAAAGTGGTTTCCTGCACCAACACAAGTGCGAAAAGTGGTTTTTCAACACTAACACAAGTGCGAAAAGTGGTTTTTCAACACTAACACAAGTGCGAAAAGTGGTTTTTCAACACTATCACAAGTGCAAAAAGTGTTTTTTCCACACTAATACAAGTGCAAAAGTGGTTTCCTGCACCAACACAAGTGCGAAAAGTGGTTTTTCAACACTAACACAAGTGCGAAAAGTGTTTTTTCAACACTAACACAAGTGCGAAAAGTGGTTTTACAACACTAACACAAGTGCGAAAAGTGGTTTTTCAACACTAACACAAGTGCGAAAAGTGTTTTTTCCACACTAATACAAGTGCAAAAGTGGTTTCCTGCACCAACACAAGTGCGAAAAGTGGTTTTTCAACACTATCACAAGTGCAAAAAGTGTTTTTTCCACACTAATACAAGTGCAAAAGTGGTTTCCTGCACCAACACAAGTGCGAAAAGTGGTTTTTCAACACTAACACAAGTGCGAAAAGTGTTTTTTCAACACTAACACAAGTGCGAAAAGTGGTTTTTCAACACTAACACAAGTGCGAAAAGTGTTTTTTCCACACTAATACAAGTGCAAAAGTGGTTTCCTGCACCAACACAAGTGCGAAAAGTGGTTTTTCAACACTAACACAAGTGCAAAAAGTGTTTTTTCCACACCAATACAAGTGCAAAAGTGGTTTCCTGCACCAACACAAGTGCGAAAAGTGGTTTTTCAACACTAACACAAGTGCGAAAAGTGTTTTTTCCACACTAATACAAGTGCAAAAGTGGTTTCCTGCACCAACACAAGTGCGAAAAGTGGTTTTTCAACACTAACACAAGTGCGAAAAGTGGTTTTTCAACACTAACACAAGTGCGAAAAGTGGTTTTTCAACACTATCACAAGTGCAAAAAGTGTTTTTTCCACACTAATACAAGTGCAAAAGTGGTTTCCTGCACCAACACAAGTGCGGAAAGTGGTTTTTCAACACTAACACAAGTGCGAAAAGTGGTTTTTCAACACTAACACAAGTGCGAAAAGTGTTTTTTCCACACTAATACAAGTGCAAAAGTGGTTTCCTGCACCAACACAAGTGCGAAAAGTGGTTTTTCAACACTAACACAAGTGCGAAAAGTGTTTTTTCCACACTAATACAAGTGCAAAAGTGGTTTCCTGCACCAACACAAGTGCGAAAAGTGGTTTTTCAACACTAACACAAGTGCGAAAAGTGGTTTTTCAACACTAACACAAGTGCGAAAAGTGGTTTTTCAACACTAACACAAGTGCGAAAAGTGTTTTTTCCACACTAATACAAGTGCAAAAGTAGTTTCCTGCACCAACACAAGTGCGAAAAGTGGTTTTTCAACACTAACACAAGTGCGAAAAGTGGTTTTTCAACACTAACACAAGTGCAAAAAGTATTTTTTCCACACCAATACAAGTGCAAAAGTGGTTTCCTGCACCAACACAAGTGCGAAAAGTGGTTTTTCAACACTAACACAAGTGCGAAAAGTGGTTTTTCAACACTAACACAAGTGCGAAAAGTGGTTTTTCAACACTAACACAAGTGCGAAAAGTGGTTTTTCAACACTAACACAAGTGCGAAAAGTGGTTTTTCAACACTAACACAAGTGCGAAAAGTGGTTTTTCAACACTAACACAAGTGCGAAAAGTGGTTTTTCAACACTAACACAAGTGCGAAAAGTGGTTTTTCAACACTAACACAAGTGCGAAAAGTGGTTTTTCAACACTATCACAAGTGCAAAAAGTGTTTTTTCCACACTAATACAAGTGCAAAAGTGGTTTCCTGCACCAACACAAGTGCGAAAAGTGGTTTTTCAACACTAACACAAGTGCGAAAAGTGTTTTTTCAACACTAACACAAGTGCGAAAAGTGGTTTTACAACACTAACACAAGTGCGAAAAGTGGTTTTTCAACACTAACACAAGTGCGAAAAGTGTTTTTTCCACACTAATACAAGTGCAAAAGTGGTTTCCTGCACCAACACAAGTGCGAAAAGTGGTTTTTCAACACTATCACAAGTGCAAAAAGTGTTTTTTCCACACTAATACAAGTGCAAAAGAGGTTTCCTGCAACAACACAAGTGCGAAAAGTGGTTTTTCAACACTAACACAAGTGTGAAAAGTGGTTTTTCAACACTAACACAAGTGCGAAAAGTGGTTTTTCCACACTAATACAAGTGCAAAAGTGGTTTCCTGCACCAACACAAGTGAGAAAAGTGGTTTTTCAACACTAACACAAGTGCGAAAAGTGGTTTTTCCACACTAATACAAGTGCAAAAGTGGTTTCCTGCAACAACACAAGTGCGAAAAGTGGTTTTTCAACACTAACACAAGTGCGAAAAGTGGTTTTTCAACACTAACACAAGTGCGAAAAGTGGTTTTTCAACACTATCACAAGTGCAAAAAGTGTTTTTTCCACACTAATACAAGTGCAAAAGTGGTTTCCTGCACCAATAAATTGCGAAAAGTGGTTTTTCAACACTAACACAAGTGCGAAAAGTGGTTTTTCAACACTAACACAAGTGCGAAAAGTGTTTTTTCAACACTAACACAAGTGCGAAAAGTGGTTTTTCAACACTAACACAAGTGCGAAAAGTGTTTTTTCCACACTAATACAAGTGCAAAAGTGGTTTCCTGCACCAACACAAGAGCGAAAAGTGGTTTTTCAACACTAACACAAGTGCAAAAAGTGTTTTTTCCACACCAATACAAGTGCAAAAGTGGTTTCCTGCACCAACACAAGTGCGAAAAGTGGTTTTTCAACACTAACACAAGTGCGAAAAGTGTTTTTTCCACACTAATACAAGTACAAAAGTGGTTTCCTGCACCAACACAAGTGCGAAAAGTGGTTTTTCAACACTAACACAAGTGCAAAAAGTGTTTTTTCCACACCAATACAAGTGCAAAAGTGGTTTCCTGCACCAACACAAGTGCGAAAAGTGGTTTTTCAACACTAACACAAGTGCGAAAAGTGGTTTTTCAACACTAACACAAGTGCGAAAAGTGGTTTTTCAACACTATCACAAGTGCAAAAAGTGTTTTTTCCACACTAATACAAGTGCAAAAGTGGTTTCCTGCAACAACACAAGTGCGAAAAGTGGTTTTTCAACACCAACACAAGTGCGAAAAGTGGTTTTTCAACACTAACACAAGTGCGAAAAGTAGTTTTTCAACACTATCACAAGTGCGAAAAGTGGTTTTTCCACACTAATACAAGTGCAAAAGTGCTTTCCTGCACCAACACAAGTGCGAACAGTGGTTTTTCAACACTAACACAAGTGCGAAAAGTGGTTTTTCAACACCAACACAAGTGCGAAAAGTGGTTTTTCAACACTAACACAAGTGCGAAAAGTGGTTTTTCAACACTAACACAAATGCGAAAAGTGGTTTTTCAACACTAACACGTGCGAAAAGTGGTTTTTCAACACTAACACAAGTGCGAAAAGTGTTTTTCCACACTAATACAAGTGCAAAAGTGGTTTCCTGCACCAACACAAGTGCGAAAAGTGGTTTTTCAACACTAACACAAGTGCGAAAAGTGTTTTTTCAACACTAACACAAGTGCGAAAAGTGGTTTTTCAACACTAACACAAGTGCGAAAAGTGTTTTTTCCACACTAATACAAGTGCAAAAGTGGTTTCCTGCACCAACACAAGTGCGAAAAGTGGTTTTTCAACACTAACACAAGTGCGAAAAGTGGTTTTTCAACACCAACACAAGTGCGAAAAGTGGTTTTTCAACACTAACACAAGTGCGAAAAGTGTTTTTTCCACACTAATACAAGTGCAAAAGTGGTTTCCTGCACCAACACAAGTGCGAAAAGTGGTTTTTCAACACTAACACAAGTGCGAAAAGTGGTTTTTCAACACTAACACAAGTGCGAAGTGTTTTTTCCACACTAATACAAGTGCAAAAGTGGTTTCCTGCACCAACACAAGTGCGAAACGTGGTTTTTCAACACTAACACAAGTACGAAAAGTGTTTTTTCCACAGTAATACAAGTGCAAAAGTGGTTTCCTGCACCAACACAAGTGCGAAAGGTGGTTTTTCAACACTAACACAAGTGCGAAAAGTGGTTTTTCAACACTAACACAAGTGCGAAAAGTGTTTTTCCACACTAAAACAAGTGCAAATGTGGTTTCCTGCACCAACACAAGTGCGAAAAGTGGTTTTTCAACACTAACACAAGTGCGAAAAGTTGTTTTTCAACACTAACACAAGTGCGAAAAGTGGTTTTTCAACACTATCACAAGTGCAAAAAGTGTTTTTTCCACACTAATACAAGTGCAAAAGTGGTTTCCTGCACCAACACAAGTGCGAAAAGTGGTTTTTCAACACTAACACAAGTGCGAAAAGTGGTTTTTCAACACTAACACAAGTGCAAAAAGTGTTTTTTCCACACTAATACAAGTGCAAAAGTGGTTTCCTGCACCAACACAAGTGCGAAAAGTGGTTTTTCAACACTAACACAAGTGCAAAAAGTGTTTTTTCCACACCAATACAAGTGCAAAAGTGGTTTCCTGCACCAACACAAGTGCGAAAAGTGGTTTTTCAACACTAACACAAGTGCGAAAAGTGTTTTTTCCACACTAATACAAGTGCAAAAGTGGTTTCCTGCACCAACACAAGTGCGAAAAGTGGTTTTTCAACACTAACACAAGTGCGAAAAGTGTTTTTTCAACACTAACACAAGTGCGAAAAGTGGTTTTTCAACACTATCACAAGTGCAAAAAGTGTTTTTTCCACACTAATACAAGTGCAAAAGTGGTTTCCTGCACCAACACAAGTGCAAAAAGTGGTTTTTCAACACTAACACAAGTGCGAAAAGTGTTTTTTCAACACTAACACAAGTGCGAAAAGTGTTTTTTCAACACTAACACAAGTGCGAAAAGTGGTTTTTCAACACTAACACAAGTGCGAAAAGTGGTTTTTCAACACTAACACAAGTGCGAAAAGTGTTTTTTCCACACTAATACAAGTGCAAAAGTGGTTTCCTGCACCAACACAAGTGCGAAAAGTGGTTTTTCAACACTAACACAAGTGCGAAAAGTGGTTTTTCAACACTAACACAAGTGCGAAAAGTGGTTTTTCAACACTATCACAAGTGCAAAAAGTGTTTTTTCCACACTAATACAAGTGCAAAAGTGGTTTCCTGCACCAACACAAGTGCGAAAAGTGGTTTTTCAACACTAACACAAGTGCGAAAAGTGTTTTTTCAACACTAACACAAGTGCGAAAAGTGGTTTTTCAACACTAACACAAGTGCGAAAAGTGTTTTTTCCACACTAATACAAGTGCAAAAGTGGTTTCCTGCACCAACACAAGTGCGAAAAGTGGTTTTTCAACACTAACACAAGTGCAAAAAGTGTTTTTTCCACACCAATACAAGTGCAAAAGTGGTTTCTTGCACCAACACAAGTGCGAAAAGTGGTTTTTCAACACTAACACAAGTGCGAAAAGTGTTTTTTCCACACTAATACAAGTGCAAAAGTGGTTTCCTGCACCAACACAAGTGCGAAAAGTGGTTTTTCAACACTAACACAAGTGCAAAAAGTGTTTTTTCCACACCAATACAAGTGCAAAAGTGGTTTCCTGCACCAACACAAGTGCGAAAAGTGGTTTTTCAACACTAACACAAGTGCGAAAAGTGGTTTTTCAACACTAACACAAGTGCGAAAAGTGGTTTTTCAACACTATCACAAGTGCAAAAAGTGTTTTTTCCACACTAATACAAGTGCAAAAGTGGTTTCCTGCAACAACACAAGTGCGAAAAGTGGTTTTTCAACACTAACACAAGTGTGAAAGGTGGTTTTTCAACACCAACACAAGTGTGAAAAGTGGTTTTTCCACACTAATACAAGTGCAAAAGTGGTTTCCTGCACCAACACAAGTGAGAAAAGTGGTTTTTCAACACTAACACAAGTGCGAAAAGTGG
Organism: Myxine glutinosa; assembly: GCF_964187855.1. Classification (NCBI taxonomy): domain Eukaryota; kingdom Metazoa; phylum Chordata; class Myxini; order Myxiniformes; family Myxinidae; genus Myxine; species Myxine glutinosa. Next base: position 147,049 of record NW_027616564.1, read on the forward strand.
TTTTTCCACACTAATACAAGTGCAAAAGTGGTTTCCTGCAACAACACAAGTGCGAAAAGTGGTTTTTCAACACTAACACAAGTGAGAAAAGTGGTTTTTCAACACTAACACAAGTGCGAAAAGTGGTTTTTCAACACTATCACAAGTGCAAAAAGTGTTTTTTCCACACTAATACAAGTGCAAAAGTGGTTTCCTGCACCAATAAATTGCGAAAAGTGGTTTTTCAACACTAACACAAGTGCGAAAAGTGGTTTTTCAACACTAACACAAGTGCGAAAAGTGGTTTTTCAACACCAACACAAGTGCGAAAAGTGGTTTTTCCACACTAATACAAGTGCAAAATTGGTTTCCTGCACCAACACAAGTGCGAAAAGTGGTTTTTCAACACCAACACAAGTGCGAAAAGTGGTTTTTCAACACCAACACAAGTGCGAAAAGTGGTTTTTCAACACCAACACAAGTGCGAAAAGTGGTTTTTCAACACTAACACAAGTGCGAAAAGTGTTTTTTCCACACTAATACAAGTGCAAAAGTGGTTTCCTGCACAAACACAAGTGCGAAAAGTGGTTTTTCAACACTAACACAAGTGCGAAAAGTGGTTTTTCAACACTAACACAAGTGCGAAAAGTGTTTTTTCCACACTAATACAAGTGCAAAAGTGGTTTCCTGCACCAACACAAGTGCGAAACGTGGTTTTTCAACACTAACACAAGTGCGAAAAGTGTTTTTTCCACAGTAATACAAGTGCAAAAGTGGTTTCCTGCACCAACACAAGTGCGAAAGGTGGTTTTTCAACACTAACACAAGTGCGAAAAGTGGTTTTTCAACACTAACACAAGTGCGAAAAGTGTTTTTCCACACTAAAACAAGTGCAAATGTGGTTCCCTGCACCAACACAAGTGCGAAAAGTGGTTTTTCAACACTAACACAAGTGCGAAAAGTGGTTTTTCAACACTAACACAAGTGCGAAAAGTGGTTTTTCAACACTATCACAAGTGCAAAAAGTGTTTTTTCCACACTAATACAAGTGCAAAAGTGGTTTCCTGCACCAACACAAGTGCAAAAAGTGGTTTTTCAACACTAACACAAGTGCGAAAAGTGTTTTTTCAACACTAACACAAGTGCGAAAAGTGGTTTTTCAACACTAACACAAGTGCGAAAAGTGTTTTTTCCACACTAAAAGAAGTGCAAAAGTGGTTTCCTGCACCAACACAAGTGCGAAAAGTGGTTTTTCAACACTAACACAAGTGCAAAAAGTATTTTTTCCACACCAATACAAGTGCAAAAGTGGTTTCCTGCACCAACACAAGTGCGAAAAGTGGTTTTTCAACACTAACACAAGTGCGAAAAGTGTTTTTTCCACACTAATACAAGTGCAAAAGTGGTTTCCTGCACCAACACAAGTGCGAAAAGTGGTTTTTCAACACTAACACAAGTGCGAAAAGTGGTTTTTCAACACTAACACAAGTGCGAAAAGTGGTTTTTCAACACTATCACAAGTGCAAAAAGTGTTTTTTCCACACTAATACAAGTGCAAAAGTGGTTTCCTGCACCAACACAAGTGCGAAAAGTGGTTTTTCAACACTAACACAAGTGCGAAAAGTGTTTTTTCAACACTAACACAAGTGCGAAAAGTGGTTTTACAACACTAACACAAGTGCGAAAAGTGGTTTTTCAACACTAACACAAGTGCGAAAAGTGTTTTTTCCACACTAATACAAGTGCAAAAGTGGTTTCCTGCACCAACACAAGTGCGAAAAGTGGTTTTTCAACACTATCACAAGTGCAAAAAGTGTTTTTTCCACACTAATACAAGTGCAAAAGTGGTTTCCTGCACCAACACAAGTGCGAAAAGTGGTTTTTCAACACTAACACAAGTGCGAAAAGTGTTTTTTCAACACTAACACAAGTGCGAAAAGTGGTTTTTCAACACTAACACAAGTGCGAAAAGTGTTTTTTCCACACTAATACAAGTGCAAAAGTGGTTTCCTGCACCAACACAAGTGCGAAAAGTGGTTTTTCAACACTAACACAAGTGCAAAAAGTGTTTTTTCCACACCAATACAAGTGCAAAAGTGGTTTCCTGCACCAACACAAGTGCGAAAAGTGGTTTTTCAACACTAACACAAGTGCGAAAAGTGTTTTTTCCACACTAATACAAGTGCAAAAGTGGTTTCCTGCACCAACACAAGTGCGAAAAGTGGTTTTTCAACACTAACACAAGTGCGAAAAGTGTTTTTTCAACACTAACACAAGTGCGAAAAGTGGTTTTTCAACACTATCACAAGTGCAAAAAGTGTTTTTTCCACACTAATACAAGTGCAAAAGTGGTTTCCTGCACCAACACAAGTGCGGAAAGTGGTTTTTCAACACTAACACAAGTGCGAAAAGTGGTTTTTCAACACTAACACAAGTGCGAAAAGTGTTTTTTCCACACTAATACAAGTGCAAAAGTGGTTTCCTGCACCAACACAAGTGCGAAAAGTGGTTTTTCAACACTAACACAAGTGCGAAAAGTGTTTTTTCCACACTAATACAAGTGCAAAAGTGGTTTCCTGCACCAACACAAGTGCGAAAAGTGGTTTTTCAACACTAACACAAGTGCGAAAAGTGGTTTTTCAACACTAACACAAGTGCGAAAAGTGGTTTTTCAACACTAACACAAGTGCGAAAAGTGTTTTTTCCACACTAATACAAGTGCAAAAGTAGTTTCCTGCACCAACACAAGTGCGAAAAGTGGTTTTTCAACACTAACACAAGTGCGAAAAGTGGTTTTTCAACACTAACACAAGTGCAAAAAGTATTTTTTCCACACCAATACAAGTGCAAAAGTGGTTTCCTGCACCAACACAAGTGCGAAAAGTGGTTTTTCAACACTAACACAAGTGCGAAAAGTGGTTTTTCAACACTAACACAAGTGCGAAAAGTGGTTTTTCAACACTAACACAAGTGCGAAAAGTGGTTTTTCAACACTAACACAAGTGCGAAAAGTGGTTTTTCAACACTAACACAAGTGCGAAAAGTGGTTTTTCAACACTAACACAAGTGCGAAAAGTGGTTTTTCAACACTAACACAAGTGCGAAAAGTGGTTTTTCAACACTAACACAAGTGCGAAAAGTGGTTTTTCAACACTATCACAAGTGCAAAAAGTGTTTTTTCCACACTAATACAAGTGCAAAAGTGGTTTCCTGCACCAACACAAGTGCGAAAAGTGGTTTTTCAACACTAACACAAGTGCGAAAAGTGTTTTTTCAACACTAACACAAGTGCGAAAAGTGGTTTTACAACACTAACACAAGTGCGAAAAGTGGTTTTTCAACACTAACACAAGTGCGAAAAGTGTTTTTTCCACACTAATACAAGTGCAAAATAGGTTTCCTGCACCAACACAAGTGCGGAAAGTGGTTTTTCAACACTAACACAAGTGCGAAAAGTGGTTTTTCAACACTAACACAAGTGCGAAAAGTGTTTTTTCCACACTAATACAAGTGCAAAAGTGGTTTCCTGCACCAACACAAGTGCGAAAAGTGGTTTTTCAACACTAACACAAGTGCGAAAAGTGTTTTTTCCACACTAATACAAGTGCAAAAGTGGTTTCCTGCACCAACACAAGTGCGGAAAGTGGTTTTTCAACACTAACACAAGTGCGAAAAGTGGTTTTTCAACACTAACACAAGTGCGAAAAGTGTTTTTTCCACACTAATACAAGTGCAAAAGTGGTTTCCTGCACCAACACAAGTGCGAAAAGTGGTTTTTCAACACTAACACAAGTGCGAAAAGTGGTTTTTCAACACTAACACAAGTGCGAAAAGTGGTTTTTCAACACTATCACAAGTGCAAAAAGTGTTTTTTCCACACTAATACAAGTGCAAAAGTGGTTTCCTGCACCAACACAAGTGCGGAAAGTGGTTTTTCAACACTAACACAAGTGCGAAAAGTGGTTTTTCAACACTAACACAAGTGCGAAAAGTGTTTTTTCCACACTAATACAAGTGCAAAAGTGGTTTCCTGCACCAACACAAGTGCGAAAAGTGGTTTTTCAACACTAACACAAGTGCGAAAAGTGTTTTTTCCACACTAATACAAGTGCAAAAGTGGTTTCCTGCACCAACACAAGTGCGAAAAGTGGTTTTTCAACACTAACACAAGTGCGAAAAGTGGTTTTTCAACACTAACACAAGTGCGAAAAGTGGTTTTTCAACACTAACACAAGTGCGAAAAGTGTTTTTTCCACACTAATACAAGTGCAAAAGTGGTTTCCTGCACCAACACAAGTGCGAAACGTGGTTTTTCAACACTAACACAAGTGCGAAAAGTGTTTTTTCCACAGTAATACAAGTGCAAAAGTGGTTTCCTGCACCAACACAAGTGTGAAAGGTGGTTTTTCAACACTAACACAAGTGCGAAAAGTGGTTTTTCAACACTAACACAAGTGTGAAAAGTGTTTTTCCACACTAAAACAAGTGCAAATGTGGTTCCCTGCACCAACACAAGTGCGAAAAGTGGTTTTTCAACACTAACACAAGTGCGAAAAGTGGTTTTTCAACACTAACACAAGTGCGAAAAGTGGTTTTTCAACACTATCACAAGTGCAAAAAGTGTTTTTTCCACACTAATACAAGTGCAAAAGTGGTTTCCTGCACCAACACAAGTGCAAAAAGTGGTTTTTCAACACTAACACAAGTGCGAAAAGTGTTTTTTCAACACTAACACAAGTGCGAAAAGTGGTTTTTCAACACTAACACAAGTGCGAAAAGTGTTTTTTCCACACTAATACAAGTGCAAAAGTGGTTTCCTGCACCAACACAAGTGCGAAAAGTGGTTTTTCAACACTAACACAAGTGCAAAAAGTATTTTTTCCACACCAATACAAGTGCAAAAGTGGTTTCCTGCACCAACACAAGTGCGAAAAGTGGTTTTTCAACACTAACACAAGTGCGAAAAGTGTTTTTTCCACACTAATACAAGTGCAAAAGTGGTTTCCTGCACCAACACAAGTGCGAAAGTGGTTTTTCAACACTAACACAAGTGCGAAAAGTGGTTTTTCAACACTAACACAAGTGCGAAAAGTGGTTTTTCAACACTATCACAAGTGCAAAAAGTGTTTTTTCCACACTAATACAAGTGCAAAAGTGGTTTCCTGCACCAACACAAGTGCGAAAAGTGGTTTTTCAACACTAACACAAGTGCGAAAAGTGTTTTTTCAACACTAACACAAGTGCGAAAAGTGGTTTTACAACACTAACACAAGTGCGAAAAGTGGTTTTTCAACACTAACACAAGTGCGAAAAGTGTTTTTTCCACACTAATACAAGTGCAAAAGTGGTTTCCTGCACCAACACAAGTGCGAAAAGTGGTTTTTCAACACTATCACAAGTGCAAAAAGTGTTTTTTCCACACTAATACAAGTGCAAAAGTGGTTTCCTGCACCAACACAAGTGCGAAAAGTGGTTTTTCAACACTAACACAAGTGCGAAAAGTGTTTTTTCAACACTAACACAAGTGCGAAAAGTGGTTTTTCAACACTAACACAAGTGCGAAAAGTGTTTTTTCCACACTAATACAAGTGCAAAAGTGGTTTCCTGCACCAACACAAGTGCGAAAAGTGGTTTTTCAACACTAACACAAGTGCAAAAAGTGTTTTTTCCACACCAATACAAGTGCAAAAGTGGTTTCCTGCACCAACACAAGTGCGAAAAGTGGTTTTTCAACACTAACACAAGTGCGAAAAGTGTTTTTTCCACACTAATACAAGTGCAAAAGTGGTTTCCTGCACCAACACAAGTGCGAAAAGTGGTTTTTCAACACTAACACAAGTGCGAAAAGTGGTTTTTCAACACTAACACAAGTGCGAAAAGTGGTTTTTCAACACTATCACAAGTGCAAAAAGTGTTTTTTCCACACTAATACAAGTGCAAAAGTGGTTTCCTGCACCAACACAAGTGCGGAAAGTGGTTTTTCAACACTAACACAAGTGCGAAAAGTGGTTTTTCAACACTAACACAAGTGCGAAAAGTGTTTTTTCCACACTAATACAAGTGCAAAAGTGGTTTCCTGCACCAACACAAGTGCGAAAAGTGGTTTTTCAACACTAACACAAGTGCGAAAAGTGTTTTTTCCACACTAATACAAGTGCAAAAGTGGTTTCCTGCACCAACACAAGTGCGAAAAGTGGTTTTTCAACACTAACACAAGTGCGAAAAGTGGTTTTTCAACACTAACACAAGTGCGAAAAGTGGTTTTTCAACACTAACACAAGTGCGAAAAGTGTTTTTTCCACACTAATACAAGTGCAAAAGTAGTTTCCTGCACCAACACAAGTGCGAAAAGTGGTTTTTCAACACTAACACAAGTGCGAAAAGTGGTTTTTCAACACTAACACAAGTGCAAAAAGTATTTTTTCCACACCAATACAAGTGCAAAAGTGGTTTCCTGCACCAACACAAGTGCGAAAAGTGGTTTTTCAACACTAACACAAGTGCGAAAAGTGGTTTTTCAACACTAACACAAGTGCGAAAAGTGGTTTTTCAACACTAACACAAGTGCGAAAAGTGGTTTTTCAACACTAACACAAGTGCGAAAAGTGGTTTTTCAACACTAACACAAGTGCGAAAAGTGGTTTTTCAACACTAACACAAGTGCGAAAAGTGGTTTTTCAACACTAACACAAGTGCGAAAAGTGGTTTTTCAACACTAACACAAGTGCGAAAAGTGGTTTTTCAACACTATCACAAGTGCAAAAAGTGTTTTTTCCACACTAATACAAGTGCAAAAGTGGTTTCCTGCACCAACACAAGTGCGAAAAGTGGTTTTTCAACACTAACACAAGTGCGAAAAGTGTTTTTTCAACACTAACACAAGTGCGAAAAGTGGTTTTACAACACTAACACAAGTGCGAAAAGTGGTTTTTCAACACTAACACAAGTGCGAAAAGTGTTTTTTCCACACTAATACAAGTGCAAAAGTGGTTTCCTGCACCAACACAAGTGCGAAAAGTGGTTTTTCAACACTATCACAAGTGCAAAAAGTGTTTTTTCCACACTAATACAAGTGCAAAAGTGGTTTCCTGCACCAACACAAGTGCGAAAAGTGGTTTTTCAACACTAACACAAGTGCGAAAAGTGTTTTTTCAACACTAACACAAGTGCGAAAAGTGGTTTTTCAACACTAACACAAGTGCGAAAAGTGTTTTTTCCACACTAATACAAGTGCAAAAGTGGTTTCCTGCACCAACACAAGTGCGAAAAGTGGTTTTTCAACACTAACACAAGTGCGAAAAGTGTTTTTTCCACACTAATACAAGTGCAAAAGTGGTTTCCTGCACCAACACAAGTGCGAAAAGTGGTTTTTCAACACTAACACAAGTGCGAAAAGTGGTTTTTCAACACTAACACAAGTGCGAAAAGTGGTTTTTCAACACTATCACAAGTGCAAAAAGTGTTTTTTCCACACTAATACAAGTGCAAAAGTGGTTTCCTGCACCAACACAAGTGCGGAAAGTGGTTTTTCAACACTAACACAAGTGCGAAAAGTGGTTTTTCAACACTAACACAAGTGCGAAAAGTGTTTTTTCCACACTAATACAAGTGCAAAAGTGGTTTCCTGCACCAACACAAGTGCGAAAAGTGGTTTTTCAACACTAACACAAGTGCGAAAAGTGTTTTTTCCACACTAATACAAGTGCAAAAGTGGTTTCCTGCACCAACACAAGTGCGAAAAGTGGTTTTTCAACACTAACACAAGTGCGAAAAGTGGTTTTTCAACACTAACACAAGTGCGAAAAGTGGTTTTTCAACACTAACACAAGTGCGAAAAGTGTTTTTTCCACACTAATACAAGTGCAAAAGTAGTTTCCTGCACCAACACAAGTGCGAAAAGTGGTTTTTCAACACTAACACAAGTGCGAAAAGTGGTTTTTCAACACTAACACAAGTGCAAAAAGTGTTTTTTCCACACCAATACAAGTGCAAAAGTGGTTTCCTGCACCAACACAAGTGCGAAAAGTGGTTTTTCAACACTAACACAAGTGCGAAAAGTGGTTTTTCAACACTAACACAAGTGCGAAAAGTGGTTTTTCAACACTAACACAAGTGCGAAAAGTGGTTTTTCAACACTAACACAAGTGCGAAAAGTGGTTTTTCAACACTAACACAAGTGCGAAAAGTGGTTTTTCAACACTAACACAAGTGCGAAAAGTGGTTTTTCAACACTAACACAAGTGCGAAAAGTGGTTTTTCAACACTAACACAAGTGCGAAAAGTGGTTTTTCAACACTAACACAAGTGCAAAAAGTGTTTTTTCCACATCAATACAAGTGGAAAACTGGTTTCCTGCACCAACACAAGTGCGAAAAGTGGTTTTTCAACAATAACACAAGTGCGAAAAGTGGTTTTTCCACACTAATACAAGTGCAAAAGTGGTTTCCTGCACCAACACAAGTGCGAAAAGTGGTTTTTTAACACTAACACAAGTGCGAAAAGTGGTTTTTCAACACCAACACAAGTGCGAAAAGTGGTTTTTCAACACTAACACAAGTGCGAAAAGTGTTTTTTCCACACTAATACAAGTGCAAAAGTGGTTTCCTGCACCAACAGAAGTGCGAAAAGTGGTTTTTCAACACTAACACAAGTGCGAAAAGTGGTTTTTCAACACTAACACAAGTGCGAAAAGTGGTTTTTCAACACTATCACAAGTGCAAAAAGTGGGTTTTCCACACAAATACAAGTGCAAAAGTGCTTTCCTGCACCAAAACAAGTGCGAAAAGTGGTTTTTCAACACTAACACAATTGCGAAAAGTAGTTTTTCAACACTATCACAAGTGCGAAAAGTGGGTTTTCCACACAAATACAAGTGCAAAAGTGCTTTCCTGCACCAACACAAGTGCGAAAAGTGGTTTTTCAACACTAACTCAAGTGCGAAAAGTGGTTTTTCAACACCAACACAAGTGCGAAAAGTGGTTTTTCAACACTGACACAAGTGCGAAAAGTGGTTTTTCAACACTAACACAAATGCGAAAAGTGGTTTTTCAACACTAACACAAGTGCGAAAAGTGGTTTTTCAACACTAACACAAGTGCGAAAAGTGTTTTTCCACACTAATACAAGTGCAAAAGTGGTTTCCTGCACCAACACAAGTGCGAAAAGTGGTTTTTCAACACTAACACAAGTGCGAAAAGTGGTTTTTCAACACTAACACAAGTGCAAAAAGTGTTTTTTCCACATCAATACAAGTGGAAAACTGGTTTCCTGCACCAACACAAGTGCGAAAAGTGGTTTTTCAACACTAACACAAGTGCGAAAAGTGGTTTTTCAACACTAACACAAGTGCGAAAAGTGGTTTTTCAACACTAACACAAGTGCGAAAAGTGGTTTTTCAACAATAACACAAGTGCGAAAAGTGGTTTTTCCACACTAATACAAGTGCAAAAGTGGTTTCCTGCACCAACACAAGTGCGAAAAGTGGTTTTTTAACACTAACACAAGTGCGAAAAGTGGTTTTTCAACACCAACACAAGTGCGAAAAGTGGTTTTTCAACACTAACACAAGTGCGAAAAGTGTTTTTTCCACACTAATACAAGTGCAAAAGTGGTTTCCTGCACCAACAGAAGTGCGAAAAGTGGTTTTTCAACACTAACACAAGTGCGAAAAGTGGTTTTTCAACACTAACACAAGTGCGAAAAGTGGTTTTTCAACACTATCACAAGTGCAAAAAGTGGGTTTTCCACACAAATACAAGTGCAAAAGTGCTTTCCTGCACCAACACAAGTGCGAAAAGTGGTTTTTCAACACTAACACAATTGCGAAAAGTAGTTTTTCAACACTATCACAAGTGCGAAAAGTGGGTTTTCCACACAAATACAAGTGCAAAAGTGCTTTCCTGCACCAACACAAGTGCGAAAAGTGGTTTTTCAACACTAACACAAGTGCGAAAAGTGGTTTTTCAACACCAACACAAGTGCGAAAAGTGGTTTTTCAACACTAACACAAGTGCGAAAAGTGGTTTTTCAACACTAACACAAATGCGAAAAGTGGTTTTTCAACACTATCACAAGTGCAAAAAGTGTTTTTTCCACACTAATACAAGTGCAAAAGTGGTTTCCTGCACCAACACAAGTGCGAAAAGTGGTTTTTCAACACTAACACAAGTGCGAAAAGTGTTTTTTCAACACTAACACAAGTGCGAAAAGTGGTTTTACAACACTAACACAAGTGCGAAAAGTGGTTTTTCAACACTAACACAAGTGCGAAAAGTGTTTTTTCCACACTAATACAAGTGCAAAAGTGGTTTCCTGCACCAACACAAGTGCGAAAAGTGGTTTTTCAACACTATCACAAGTGCAAAAAGTGTTTTTTCCACACTAATACAAGTGCAAAAGTGGTTTCCTGCACCAACACAAGTGCGAAAAGTGGTTTTTCAACACTAACACAAGTGCGAAAAGTGTTTTTTCAACACTAACACAAGTGCGAAAAGTGGTTTTTCAACACTAACACAAGTGCGAAAAGTGTTTTTTCCACACTAATACAAGTGCAAAAGTGGTTTCCTGCACCAACACAAGTGCGAAAAGTGGTTTTTCAACACTAACACAAGTGCGAAAAGTGTTTTTTCCACACTAATACAAGTGCAAAAGTGGTTTCCTGCACCAACACAAGTGCGAAAAGTGGTTTTTCAACACTAACACAAGTGCGAAAAGTGGTTTTTCAACACTAACACAAGTGCGAAAAGTGGTTTTTCAACACTATCACAAGTGCAAAAAGTGTTTTTTCCACACTAATACAAGTGCAAAAGTGGTTTCCTGCACCAACACAAGTGCGGAAAGTGGTTTCTCAACACTAACACAAGTGCGAAAAGTGGTTTTTCAACACTAACACAAGTGCGAAAAGTGTTTTTTCCACACTAATACAAGTGCAAAAGTGGTTTCCTGCACCAACACAAGTGCGAAAAGTGGTTTTTCAACACTAACACAAGTGCGAAAAGTGTTTTTTCCACACTAATACAAGTGCAAAAGTGGTTTCCTGCACCAACACAAGTGCGAAAAGTGGTTTTTCAACACTAACACAAGTGCGAAAAGTGGTTTTTCAACACTAACACAAGTGCGAAAAGTGGTTTTTCAACACTAACACAAGTGCGAAAAGTGTTTTTTCCACACTAATACAAGTGCAAAAGTAGTTTCCTGCACCAACACAAGTGCGAAAAGTGGTTTTTCAACACTAACACAAGTGCGAAAAGTGGTTTTTCAACACTAACACAAGTGCAAAAAGTGTTTTTTCCACACCAATACAAGTGCAAAAGTGGTTTCCTGCACCAACACAAGTGCGAAAAGTGGTTTTTCAACACTAACACAAGTGCGAAAAGTGGTTTTTCAACACTAACACAAGTGCGAAAAGTGGTTTTTCAACACTAACACAAGTGCGAAAAGTGGTTTTTCAACACTAACACAAGTGCGAAAAGTGGTTTTTCAACACTAACACAAGTGCGAAAAGTGGTTTTTCAACACTAACACAAGTGCGAAAAGTGGTTTTTCAACACTAACACAAGTGCGAAAAGTGGTTTTTCAACACTAACACAAGTGCGAAAAGTGGTTTTTCAACACTAACACAAGTGCGAAAAGTGTTTTTTCCACACTAATACAAGTGCAAAAGTAGTTTCCTGCACTAACACAAGTGCGAAAAGTGGTTTTTCAACACTAACACAAGTGCGAAAAGTGGTTTTTCAACACTAACACAAGTGCAAAAAGTGTTTTTTCCACATCAATACAAGTGGAAAACTGGTTTCCTGCACCAACACAAGTGCGAAAAGTGGTTTTTCAACACTAACACAAGTGCGAAAAGTGGTTTTTCAACACTAACACAAGTGCGAAAAGTGGTTTTTCAACACTAACACAAGTGCGAAAAGTGGTTTTTCAACAATAACACAAGTGCGAAAAGTGGTTTTTCCACACTAATACAAGTGCAAAAGTGGTTTCCTGCACCAACACAAGTGCGAAAAGTGGTTTTTTAACACTAACACAAGTGCGAAAAGTGGTTTTTCAACACCAACACAAGTGCGAAAAGTGGTTTTTCAACACTAACACAAGTGCGAAAAGTGTTTTTTCCACACTAATACAAGTGCAAAAGTGGTTTCCTGCACCAACAGAAGTGCGAAAAGTGGTTTTTCAACACTAACACAAGTGCGAAAAGTGGTTTTTCAACACTAACACAAGTGCGAAAAGTGGTTTTTCAACACTATCACAAGTGCAAAAAGTGGGTTTTCCACACAAATACAAGTGCAAAAGTGCTTTCCTGCACCAAAACAAGTGCGAAAAGTGGTTTTTCAACACTAACACAATTGCGAAAAGTAGTTTTTCAACACTATCACAAGTGCGAAAAGTGGGTTTTCCACACAAATACAAGTGCAAAAGTGCTTTCCTGCACCAACACAAGTGCGAAAAGTGGTTTTTCAACACTAACACAAGTGCGAAAAGTGGTTTTTCAACACCAACACAAGTGCGAAAAGTGGTTTTTCAACACTAACACAAGTGCGAAAAGTGGTTTTTCAACACTAACACAAATGCGAAAAGTGGTTTTTCAACACTAACACAAGTGCGAAAAGTGGTTTTTCAACACTAACACAAGTGCGAAAAGTGTTTTTCCACACTAATACAAGTGCAAAAGTGGTTTCCTGCACCAACACAAGTGCGAAAAGTGGTTTTTCAACACTAACACAAGTGCGAAAAGTGGTTTTTCAACACTAACACAAGTGCAAAAAGTGTTTTTTCCACATCAATACAAGTGGAAAACTGGTTTCCTGCACCAACACAAGTGCGAAAAGTGGTTTTTCAACACTAACACAAGTGCGAAAAGTGGTTTTTCAACACTAACACAAGTGCGAAAAGTGGTTTTTCAACACTAACACAAGTGCGAAAAGTGGTTTTTCAACAATAACACAAGTGCGAAAAGTGGTTTTTCCACACTAATACAAGTGCAAAAGTGGTTTCCTGCACCAACACAAGTGCGAAAAGTGGTTTTTTAACACTAACACAAGTGCGAAAAGTGGTTTTTCAACACCAACACAAGTGCGAAAAGTGGTTTTTCAACACTAACACAAGTGCGAAAAGTGTTTTTTCCACACTAATACAAGTGCAAAAGTGGTTTCCTGCACCAACAGAAGTGCGAAAAGTGGTTTTTCAACACTAACACAAGTGCGAAAAGTGGTTTTTCAACACTAACACAAGTGCGAAAAGTGGTTTTTCAACACTATCACAAGTGCAAAAAGTGGGTTTTCCACACAAATACAAGTGCAAAAGTGCTTTCCTGCACCAACACAAGTGCGAAAAGTGGTTTTTCAACACTAACACAATTGCGAAAAGTAGTTTTTCAACACTATCACAAGTGCGAAAAGTGGGTTTTCCACACAAATACAAGTGCAAAAGTGCTTTCCTGCACCAACACAAGTGCGAAAAGTGGTTTTTCAACACTAACACAAGTGCGAAAAGTGGTTTTTCAACACCAACACAAGTGCGAAAAGTGGTTTTTCAACACTTACACAAGTGCGAAAAGTGGTTTTTCAACACTAACACAAATGCGAAAAGTGGTTTTTCAACACTAACACAAGTGCGAAAAGTGGTTTTTCAACACTAACACAAGTGCGAAAAGTGTTTTTCCACACTAATACAAGTGCAAAAGTGGTTTCCTGCACCAACACAAGTGCGAAAAGTGGTTTTTCAACACTAACACAAGTGCGAAAAGTGGTTTTTCAACACCAACACAAGTGCGAAAAGTGGTTTTTCAACACTAACACAAGTGCGAAAAGTGTTTTTTCCACACTAATACAAGTGCAAAAGTGGTTTCCTGCACCAACACAAGTGCGAAAAGTGGTTTTTCAACACTAACACAAGTGCGAAAAGTGGTTTTTCAACACTAACACAAGTGCGAAAAGTGGTTTTTCAACACTATCACAAGTGCAAAAAGTGTTTTTTCCACACTAACACAAGTGCAAAAGTGGTTTCCTGCACCAACACAAGTGCGAAAAGTGGTTTTTCAACACTAACACAAGTGCGAAAAGTGTTTTTTCAACACTAACACAAGTGCGAAAAGTGGTTTTTCAACACTAACACAAGTGCGAAAAGTGGTTTTTCAACACTAACACAAGTGCGAAAAGTGTTTTTTCCACACGAATACAAGTGCAAAAGTGGTTTCCTGCACCAACACAAGTGCGAAAAGTGGTTTTTCAACACTAACACAAGTGCGAAAAGTGGTTTTTCAACACTATCACAAGTGCAAAAAGTGTTTTTTCCACACTAATACAAGTGCAAAAGTGGTTTCCTGCACCAACACAAGTGCGAAAAGTGGTTTTTCAACACTAACACAAGTGCGAAAAGTGTTTTTTCAACACTAACACAAGTGCGAAAAGTGGTTTTTCAACACTAACACAAGTGCGAAAAGTGTTTTTTCCACACTAATACAAGTGCAAAAGTGGTTTCCTGCACCAACACAAGTGCGAAAAGTGGTTTTTCAACATTAACACAAGTGCAAAAAGTGTTTTTTCCACACCAATACAAGTGCAAAAGTGGTTTCCTGCACCAACACAAGTGCGAAAGGTGGGTTTTTCAACACTAACACAAGTGCGAAAAGTGTTTTTTCCACACTAATACAAGTGCAAAAGTGGTTTCCTGCACCAACACAAGTGCGAAAAGTGGTTTTTCAACACTAACACAAGTGCAAAAAGTGTTTTTTCCACACCAATACAAGTGCAAAAGTGGTTTCCTGCACCAACACAAGTGCGAAAAGTGGTTTTTCAACACTAACACAAGTGCGAAAAGTGGTTTTTCAACACTAACACAAGTGCGAAAAGTGGTTTTTCAACACTAACACAAGTGCGAAAAGTGTTTTTTCCACACTAATACAAGTGCAAAAGTAGTTTCCTGCACCAACACAAGTGCGAAAAGTGGTTTTTCAACACTAACACAAGTGCGAAAAGTGGTTTTTCAACACTAACACAAGTGCAAAAAGTGTTTTTTCCACACCAATACAAGTGCAAAAGTGGTTTCCTGCACCAACACAAGTGCGAAAAGTGGTTTTTCAACACTAACACAAGTGCGAAAAGTGGTTTTTCAACACTAACACAAGTGCGAAAAGTGGTTTTTCAACACTAACACAAGTGCGAAAAGTGGTTTTTCAACAATAACACAAGTGCGAAAAGTGGTTTTTCCACACTAATACAAGTGCAAAAGTGGTTTCCTGCACCAACACAAGTGCGAAAAGTGGTTTTTTAACACTAACACAAGTGCGAAAAGTGGTTTTTCAACACCAACACAAGTGCGAAAAGTGGTTTTTCAACACTAACACAAGTGCGAAAAGTGTTTTTTCCACACTAATACAAGTGCAAAAGTGGTTTCCTGCACCAACAGAAGTGCGAAAAGTGGTTTTTCAACACTAACACAAGTGCGAAAAGTGGTTTTTCAACACTAACACAAGTGCGAAAAGTGGTTTTTCAACACTATCACAAGTGCAAAAAGTGGGTTTTCCACACAAATACAAGTGCAAAAGTGCTTTCCTGCACCAACACAAGTGCGAAAAGTGGTTTTTCAACACTAACACAATTGCGAAAAGTAGTTTTTCAACACTATCACAAGTGCGAAAAGTGGGTTTTCCACACAAATACAAGTGCAAAAGTGCTTTCCTGCACCAACACAAGTGCGAAAAGTGGTTTTTCAACACTAACACAAGTGCGAAAAGTGGTTTTTCAACACCAACACAAGTGCGAAAAGTGGTTTTTCAACACTAACACAAGTGCGAAAAGTGGTTTTTCAACACTAACACAAATGCGAAAAGTGGTTTTTCAACACTATCACAAGTGCAAAAAGTGTTTTTTCCACACTAATACAAGTGCAAAAGTGGTTTCCTGCACCAACACAAGTGCGAAAAGTGGTTTTTCAACACTAACACAAGTGCGAAAAGTGTTTTTTCAACACTAACACAAGTGCGAAAAGTGGTTTTACAACACTAACACAAGTGCGAAAAGTGGTTTTTCAACACTAACACAAGTGCGAAAAGTGTTTTTTCCACACTAATACAAGTGCAAAAGTGGTTTCCTGCACCAACACAAGTGCGAAAAGTGGTTTTTCAACACTATCACAAGTGCAAAAAGTGTTTTTTCCACACTAATACAAGTGCAAAAGTGGTTTCCTGCACCAACACAAGTGCGAAAAGTGGTTTTTCAACACTAACACAAGTGCGAAAAGTGTTTTTTCAACACTAACACAAGTGCGAAAAGTGGTTTTTCAACACTAACACAAGTGCGAAAAGTGTTTTTTCCACACTAATACAAGTGCAAAAGTGGTTTCCTGCACCAACACAAGTGCGAAAAGTGGTTTTTCAACACTAACACAAGTGCGAAAAGTGTTTTTTCCACACTAATACAAGTGCAAAAGTGGTTTCCTGCACCAACACAAGTGCGAAAAGTGGTTTTTCAACACTAACACAAGTGCGAAAAGTGGTTTTTCAACACTAACACAAGTGCGAAAAGTGGTTTTTCAACACTATCACAAGTGCAAAAAGTGTTTTTTCCACACTAATACAAGTGTAAAAGTGGTTTCCTGCACCAACACAAGTGCGGAAAGTGGTTTCTCAACACTAACACAAGTGCGAAAAGTGGTTTTTCAACACTAACACAAGTGCGAAAAGTGTTTTTTCCACACTAATACAAGTGCAAAAGTGGTTTCCTGCACCAACACAAGTGCGAAAAGTGGTTTTTCAACACTAACACAAGTGCGAAAAGTGTTTTTTCCACACTAATACAAGTGCAAAAGTGGTTTCCTGCACCAACACAAGTGCGAAAAGTGGTTTTTCAACACTAACACAAGTGCGAAAAGTGGTTTTTCAACACTAACACAAGTGCGAAAAGTGGTTTTTCAACACTAACACAAGTGCGAAAAGTGTTTTTTCCACACTAATACAAGTGCAAAAGTAGTTTCCTGCACCAACACAAGTGCGAAAAGTGGTTTTTCAACACTAACACAAGTGCGAAAAGTGGTTTTTCAACACTAACACAAGTGCAAAAAGTGTTTTTTCCACACCAATACAAGTGCAAAAGTGGTTTCCTGCACCAACACAAGTGCGAAAAGTGGTTTTTCAACACTAACACAAGTGCGAAAAGTGGTTTTTCAACACTAACACAAGTGCGAAAAGTGGTTTTTCAACACTAACACAAGTGCGAAAAGTGGTTTTTCAACACTAACACAAGTGCGAAAAGTGGTTTTTCAACACTAACACAAGTGCGAAAAGTGGTTTTTCAACACTAACACAAGTGCGAAAAGTGGTTTTTCAACACTAACACAAGTGCGAAAAGTGGTTTTTCAACACTAACACAAGTGCGAAAAGTGGTTTTTCAACACTAACACAAGTGCGAAAAGTGTTTTTTCCACACTAATACAAGTGCAAAAGTAGTTTCCTGCACTAACACAAGTGCGAAAAGTGGTTTTTCAACACTAACACAAGTGCGAAAAGTGGTTTTTCAACACTAACACAAGTGCAAAAAGTGTTTTTTCCACATCAATACAAGTGGAAAACTGGTTTCCTGCACCAACACAAGTGCGAAAAGTGGTTTTTCAACACTAACACAAGTGCGAAAAGTGGTTTTTCAACACTAACACAAGTGCGAAAAGTGGTTTTTCAACACTAACACAAGTGCGAAAAGTGGTTTTTCAACAATAACACAAGTGCGAAAAGTGGTTTTTCCACACTAATACAAGTGCAAAAGTGGTTTCCTGCACCAACACAAGTGCGAAAAGTGGTTTTTTAACACTAACACAAGTGCGAAAAGTGGTTTTTCAACACCAACACAAGTGCGAAAAGTGGTTTTTCAACACTAACACAAGTGCGAAAAGTGTTTTTTCCACACTAATACAAGTGCAAAAGTGGTTTCCTGCACCAACAGAAGTGCGAAAAGTGGTTTTTCAACACTAACACAAGTGCGAAAAGTGGTTTTTCAACACTAACACAAGTGCGAAAAGTGGTTTTTCAACACTATCACAAGTGCAAAAAGTGGATTTTCCACACAAATACAAGTGCAAAAGTGCTTTCCTGCACCAAAACAAGTGCGAAAAGTGGTTTTTCAACACTAACACAATTGCGAAAAGTAGTTTTTCAACACTATCACAAGTGCGAAAAGTGGGTTTTCCACACAAATACAAGTGCAAAAGTGCTTTCCTGCACCAACACAAGTGCGAAAAGTGGTTTTTCAACACTAACACAAGTGCGAAAAGTGGTTTTTCAACACCAACACAAGTGCGAAAAGTGGTTTTTCAACACTAACACAAGTGCGAAAAGTGGTTTTTCAACACTAACACAAATGCGAAAAGTGGTTTTTCAACACTAACACAAGTGCGAAAAGTGGTTTTTCAACACTAACACAAGTGCGAAAAGTGTTTTTCCACACTAATACAAGTGCAAAAGTGGTTTCCTGCACCAACACAAGTGCGAAAAGTGGTTTTTCAACACTAACACAAGTGCGAAAAGTGGTTTTTCAACACTAACACAAGTGCAAAAAGTGTTTTTTCCACATCAATACAAGTGGAAAACTGGTTTCCTGCACCAACACAAGTGCGAAAAGTGGTTTTTCAACACTAACACAAGTGCGAAAAGTGGTTTTTCAACACTAACACAAGTGCGAAAAGTGGTTTTTCAACACTAACACAAGTGCGAAAAGTGGTTTTTCAACAATAACACAAGTGCGAAAAGTGGTTTTTCCACACTAATACAAGTGCAAAAGTGGTTTCCTGCACCAACACAAGTGCGAAAAGTGGTTTTTTAACACTAACACAAGTGCGAAAAGTGGTTTTTCAACACCAACACAAGTGCGAAAAGTGGGTTTTCCACACTAATACAAGTGCAAAAGTGGTTTCCTGCACCAACAGAAGTGCGAAAAGTGGTTTTTCAACACTAACACAAGTGCGAAAAGTGGTTTTTCAACACTAACACAAGTGCGAAAAGTGGTTTTTCAACACTATCACAAGTGCAAAAAGTGGGTTTTCCACACAAATACAAGTGCAAAAGTGCTTTCCTGCACCAACACAAGTGCGAAAAGTGGTTTTTCAACACTAACACAATTGCGAAAAGTAGTTTTTCAACACTATCACAAGTGCGAAAAGTGGGTTTTCCACACAAATACAAGTGCAAAAGTGCTTTCCTGCACCAACACAAGTGCGAAAAGTGGTTTTTCAACACTAACACAAGTGCGAAAAGTGGTTTTTCAACACCAACACAAGTGCGAAAAGTGGTTTTTCAACACTTACACAAGTGCGAAAAGTGGTTTTTCAACACTAACACAAATGCGAAAAGTGGTTTTTCAACACTAACACAAGTGCGAAAAGTGGTTTTTCAACACTAACACAAGTGCGAAAAGTGTTTTTCCACACTAATACAAGTGCAAAAGTGGTTTCCTGCACCAACACAAGTGCGAAAAGTGGTTTTTCAACACTAACACAAGTGCGAAAAGTGGTTTTTCAACACCAACACAAGTGCGAAAAGTGGTTTTTCAACACTAACACAAGTGCGAAAAGTGTTTTTTCCACACTAATACAAGTGCAAAAGTGGTTTCCTGCACCAACACAAGTGCGAAAAGTGGTTTTTCAACACTAACACAAGTGCGAAAAGTGGTTTTTCAACACTAACACAAGTGCGAAAAGTGGTTTTTCAACACTATCACAAGTGCAAAAAGTGTTTTTTCCACACTAACACAAGTGCAAAAGTGGTTTCCTGCACCAACACAAGTGCGAAAAGTGGTTTTTCAACACTAACACAAGTGCGAAAAGTGTTTTTTCAACACTAACACAAGTGCGAAAAGTGGTTTTTCAACACTAACACAAGTGCGAAAAGTGGTTTTTCAACACTAACACAAGTGCGAAAAGTGTTTTTTCCACACGAATACAAGTGCAAAAGTGGTTTCCTGCACCAACACAAGTGCGAAAAGTGGTTTTTCAACACTAACACAAGTGCGAAAAGTGGTTTTTCAACACTATCACAAGTGCAAAAAGTGTTTTTTCCACACTAATACAAGTGCAAAAGTGGTTTCCTGCACCAACACAAGTGCGAAAAGTGGTTTTTCAACACTAACACAAGTGCGAAAAGTGTTTTTTCAACACTAACACAAGTGCGAAAAGTGGTTTTTCAACACTAACACAAGTGCGAAAAGTGTTTTTTCCACACTAATACAAGTGCAAAAGTGGTTTCCTGCACCAACACAAGTGCGAAAAGTGGTTTTTCAACATTAACACAAGTGCAAAAAGTGTTTTTTCCACACCAATACAAGTGCAAAAGTGGTTTCCTGCACCAACACAAGTGCGAAAGGTGGGTTTTTCAACACTAACACAAGTGCGAAAAGTGTTTTTTCCACACTAATACAAGTGCAAAAGTGGTTTCCTGCACCAACACAAGTGAGAAAAGTGGTTTTTCAACACTAACACAAGTGCAAAAAGTGTTTTTTCCACACCAATACAAGTGCAAAAGTGGTTTCCTGCACCAACACAAGTGCGAAAAGTGGTTTTTCAACACTAACACAAGTGCGAAAAGTGGTTTTTCAACACTAACACAAGTGCGAAAAGTGGTTTTTCAACAATAACACAAGTGCGAAAAGTGTTTTTTCCACACTAATACAAGTGCAAAAGTAGTTTCCTGCACCAACACAAGTGCGAAAAGTGGTTTTTCAACACTAACACAAGTGCGAAAAGTGGTTTTTCAACACTAACACAAGTGCAAAAAGTGTTTTTTCCACACCAATACAAGTGCAAAAGTGGTTTCCTGCACCAACACAAGTGCGAAAAGTGGTTTTTCAACACTAACACAAGTGCGAAAAGTGGTTTTTCAACACTAACACAAGTGCGAAAAGTGGTTTTTCAACACTAACACAAGTGCGAAAAGTGGTTTTTCAACACTAACACAAGTGCGAAAAGTGGTTTTTCAACACTAACACAAGTGCGAAAAGTGGTTTTTCAACACTAACACAAGTGCGAAAAGTGGTTTTTCAACACTAACACAAGTGCGAAAAGTGGTTTTTCAACACTAACACAAGTGCGAAAAGTGGTTTTTCAACACTAACACAAGTGCGAAAAGTGGTTTTTCAACACTAACACAAGTGCGAAAAGTGTTTTTTCCACACTAATACAAGTGCAAAAGTAGTTTCCTGCACTAACACAAGTGCGAAAAGTGGTTTTTCAACACTAACACAAGTGCGAAAAGTGGTTTTTCAACACTAACACAAGTGCAAAAAGTGTTTTTTCCACATCAATACAAGTGCAAAAGTGGTTTCCTGCACCAACACAAGTGCGAAAAGTGGTTTTTCAACACTAACACAAGTGCGAAAAGTGGTTTTTCAACACTAACACAAGTGCGAAAAGTGGTTTTTCAACACTAACACAAGTGCGAAAAGTGGTTTTTCAACAATAACACAAGTGCGAAAAGTGGTTTTTCCACACTAATACAAGTGCAAAAGTGGTTTCCTGCACCAACACAAGTGCGAAAAGTGGTTTTTTAACACTAACACAAGTGCGAAAAGTGGTTTTTCAACACCAACACAAGTGCGAAAAGTGGTTTTTCAACACTAACACAAGTGCGAAAAGTGTTTTTTCCACACTAATACAAGTGCCAAAGTGGTTTCCTGCACCAACACAAGTGCGAAAAGTGGTTTTTCAACACTAACACAAGTGCGAAAAGTGGTTTTTCAACACTAACACAAGTGCGAAAAGTGGTTTTTCAACACTATCACAAGTGCAAAAAGTGTTTTTTCCACACTAATACAAGTGCAAAAGTGGTTTCCTGCACCAACACAAGTCCGAAAAGTGGTTTTTCAACACTAACACAAGTGCGAAAAGTGGTTTTTCAACACTAACACAAGTGCGAAAAGTGGTTTTTCCACACTAATACAAGTGCAAAAGTTGTTTCCTGCACCAACACAAGTGCGAAAATTGGTTTTTCAACACTAACACAAGTGCGAAAAGTGGTTTTTCAACACTAACACAAATGCGTAAAGTGGTTTTTCAACACTAACACAAGTGCGAAAAGTAGTTTTTCAACACTAACACAATTGCGAAAAGTAGTTTTTCAACACTATCACAAGTGCGAAAAGTGGTTTTTCCACACTAATACAAGTGCAAAAGTTGTTTCCTGCACCAACACAAGTGCGAAAAGTGGTTTTTCAACACTAACACAAGTGCGAAAAGTGGTTTTTCCACACTAATACAAGTGCAAAAGTTGTTTCCTGCACCAACACAAGTGCGAAAAGTGGTTTTTCAACACTAACACAAGTGCGAAAAGTGTTTTTTCAACACGAACACAAGTGCGAAAAGTGGTTTTTCAACACTAACACAAGTGCGAAAAGTGTTTTTTCCACACTAATACAAGTGCAAAAGTGGTTTCCTGCACCAACACAAGAGCGAAAAGTGGTTTTTCAACACTAACACAAGTGCAAAAAGTGTTTTTTCCACACCAATACAAGTGCAAAAGTGGTTTCCTGCACCAACACAAGTGCGAAAAGTGGTTTTTCAACACTAACACAAGTGCGAAAAGTGTTTTTTCCACACTAATACAAGTACAAAAGTGGTTTCCTGCACCAACACAAGTGCGAAAAGTGGTTTTTCAACACTAACACAAGTGCAAAAAGTGTTTTTTCCACACCAATACAAGTGCAAAAGTGGTTTCCTGCACCAACACAAGTGCGAAAAGTGGTTTTTCAACACTAACACAAGTGCGAAAAGTGGTTTTTCAACACTAACACAAGTGCGAAAAGTGGTTTTTCAACACTATCACAAGTGCAAAAAGTGTTTTTTCCACACTAATACAAGTGCAAAAGTGGTTTCCTGCAACAACACAAGTGCGAAAAGTGGTTTTTCAACACCAACACAAGTGCGAAAAGTGGTTTTTCAACACTAACACAAGTGCGAAAAGTAGTTTTTCAACACTATCACAAGTGCGAAAAGTGGTTTTTCCACACTAATACAAGTGCAAAAGTGCTTTCCTGCACCAACACAAGTGCGAACAGTGGTTTTTCAACACTAACACAAGTGCGAAAAGTGGTTTTTCAACACCAACACAAGTGCGAAAAGTGGTTTTTCAACACTAACACAAGTGCGAAAAGTGGTTTTTCAACACTAACACAAATGCGAAAAGTGGTTTTTCAACACTAACACGTGCGAAAAGTGGTTTTTCAACACTAACACAAGTGCGAAAAGTGTTTTTCCACACTAATACAAGTGCAAAAGTGGTTTCCTGCACCAACACAAGTGCGAAAAGTGGTTTTTCAACACTAACACAAGTGCGAAAAGTGTTTTTTCAACACTAACACAAGTGCGAAAAGTGGTTTTTCAACACTAACACAAGTGCGAAAAGTGTTTTTTCCACACTAATACAAGTGCAAAAGTGGTTTCCTGCACCAACACAAGTGCGAAAAGTGGTTTTTCAACACTAACACAAGTGCGAAAAGTGGTTTTTCAACACCAACACAAGTGCGAAAAGTGGTTTTTCAACACTAACACAAGTGCGAAAAGTGTTTTTTCCACACTAATACAAGTGCAAAAGTGGTTTCCTGCACCAACACAAGTGCGAAAAGTGGTTTTTCAACACTAACACAAGTGCGAAAAGTGGTTTTTCAACACTAACACAAGTGCGAAGTGTTTTTTCCACACTAATACAAGTGCAAAAGTGGTTTCCTGCACCAACACAAGTGCGAAACGTGGTTTTTCAACACTAACACAAGTACGAAAAGTGTTTTTTCCACAGTAATACAAGTGCAAAAGTGGTTTCCTGCACCAACACAAGTGCGAAAGGTGGTTTTTCAACACTAACACAAGTGCGAAAAGTGGTTTTTCAACACTAACACAAGTGCGAAAAGTGTTTTTCCACACTAAAACAAGTGCAAATGTGGTTTCCTGCACCAACACAAGTGCGAAAAGTGGTTTTTCAACACTAACACAAGTGCGAAAAGTTGTTTTTCAACACTAACACAAGTGCGAAAAGTGGTTTTTCAACACTATCACAAGTGCAAAAAGTGTTTTTTCCACACTAATACAAGTGCAAAAGTGGTTTCCTGCACCAACACAAGTGCGAAAAGTGGTTTTTCAACACTAACACAAGTGCGAAAAGTGGTTTTTCAACACTAACACAAGTGCAAAAAGTGTTTTTTCCACACTAATACAAGTGCAAAAGTGGTTTCCTGCACCAACACAAGTGCGAAAAGTGGTTTTTCAACACTAACACAAGTGCAAAAAGTGTTTTTTCCACACCAATACAAGTGCAAAAGTGGTTTCCTGCACCAACACAAGTGCGAAAAGTGGTTTTTCAACACAAACACAAGTGCGAAAAGTGTTTTTTCCACACTAATACAAGTGCAAAAGTGGTTTCCTGCACCAACACAAGTGCGAAAAGTGGTTTTTCAACACTAACACAAGTGCGAAAAGTGGTTTTTCAACACTAACACAAGTGCGAAAAGTGGTTTTTCAACACTATCACAAGTGCAAAAAGTGTTTTTTCCACACTAATACAAGTGCAAAAGTGGTTTCCTGCACCAACACAAGTGCGAAAAGTGGTTTTTCAACACTAACACAAGTGCGAAAAGTGTTTTTTCAACACTAACACAAGTGCGAAAAGTGTTTTTTCAACACTAACACAAGTGCGAAAAGTGGTTTTTCAACACTAACACAAGTGCGAAAAGTGGTTTTTCAACACTAACACAAGTGCAAAAAGTGTTTTTTCCACACTAATACAAGTGCAAAAGTGGTTTCCTGCACCAACACAAGTGCGAAAAGTGGTTTTTCAACACTAACACAAGTGCGAAAAGTGGTTTTTCAACACTAACACAAGTGCGAAAAGTGGTTTTTCAACACTATCACAAGTGCGAAAAGTGTTTTTTCAACACTAACACAAGTGCGAAAAGTGGTTTTTCAACACTAACACAAGTGCGAAAAGTGTTTTTTCCACACTAATACAAGTGCAAAAGTGGTTTCCTGCACCAACACAAGTGCGAAAAGTGGTTTTTCAACACTAACACAAGTGCAAAAAGTGTTTTTTCCACACCAATACAAGTGCAAAAGTGGTTTCTTGCACCAACACAAGTGCGAAAAGTGGTTTTTCAACACTAACACAAGTGCGAAAAGTGTTTTTTCCACACTAATACAAGTGCAAAAGTGGTTTCCTGCACCAACACAAGTGCGAAAAGTGGTTTTTCAACACTAACACAAGTGCAAAAAGTGTTTTTTCCACACCAATACAAGTGCAAAAGTGGTTTCCTGCACCAACACAAGTGCGAAAAGTGGTTTTTCAACACTAACACAAGTGCGAAAAGTGGTTTTTCAACACTAACACAAGTGCGAAAAGTGGTTTTTCAACACTATCACAAGTGCAAAAAGTGTTTTTTCCACACTAATACAAGTGCAAAAGTGGTTTCCTGCAACAACACAAGTGCGAAAAGTGGTTTTTCAACACTAACACAAGTGTGAAAGGTGGTTTTTCAACACCAACACAAGTGTGAAAAGTGGTTTTTCCACACTAATACAAGTGCAAAAGTGGTTTCCTGCACCAACACAAGTGAGAAAAGTGGTTTTTCAACACTAACACAAGTGCGAAAAGTGGTTTTTCCACACTAATACAAGTGCAAAAGTGGTTTCCTGCAACAACACAAGTGCGAAAAGTGGTTTTTCAACACTAACACAAGTGCGAAAAGTGGTTTTTCAACACTAACACAAGTGCGAAAAGTGGTTTTTCAACACTATCACAAGTGCAAAAAGTGTTTTTTCCACACTAATACAAGTGCAAAAGTGGTTTCCTGCACCAATAAATTGCGAAAAGTGGTTTTTCAACACTAACACAAGTGCGAAAAGTGGTTTTTCAACACTAACACAAGTGCGAAAAGTGGTTTTTCAACACCAACACAAGTGCGAAAAGTGGTTTTTCCACACTAATACAAGTGCAAAATTGGTTTCCTGCACCAACACAAGTGCGAAAAGTGGTTTTTCAACACCAACACAAGTGCGAAAAGTGGTTTTTCAACACCAACACAAGTGCGAAAAGTAGTTTTTCAACACCAACACAAGTGCGAAAAGTGGTTTTTCAACACTAACACAAGTGCGAAAAGTGTTTTTTCCACACTAATACAAGTGCAAAAGTGGTTTCCTGCACAAACACAAGTGCGAAAAGTGGTTTTTCAACACTAACACAAGTGCGAAAAGTGGTTTTTCAACACTAACACAAGTGCGAAAAGTGTTTTTTCCACACTAATACAAGTGCAAAAGTGGTTTCCTGCACCAACACAAGTGCGAAACGTGGTTTTTCAACACTAAGACAAGTGCGAAAATTGTTTTTTCCACAGTAATACAAGTGCAAAAGTGGTTTCCTGCACCAACACAAGTGCGAAAGGTGGTTTTTCAACACTAACACAAGTGCGAAAAGTGGTTTTTCAACACTAACACAAGTGCGAAAAGTGTTTTTCCACACTAAAACAAGTGCAAATGTGGTTCCCTGCACCAACACAAGTGCGAAAAGTGGTTTTTCAACACTAACACAAGTGCGAAAAGTGGTTTTTCAACACTAACACAAGTGCGAAAAGTGGTTTTTCAACACTATCACAAGTGCAAAAAGTGTTTTTTCCACACTAATACAAGTGCAAAAGTGGTTTCCTGCACCAACACAAGTGCAAAAAGTGGTTTTTCAACACTAACACAAGTGCGAAAAGTGTTTTTTCAACACTAACACAAGTGCGAAAAGTGGTTTTTCAACACTAACACAAGTGCGAAAAGTGTTTTTTCCACACTAATACAAGTGCAAAAGTGGTTTCCTGCACCAACACAAGTGCGAAAAGTGGTTTTTCAACACTAACACAAGTGCAAAAAGTATTTTTTCCACACCAATACAAGTGCAAAAGTGGTTTCCTGCACCAACACAAGTGCGAAAAGTGGTTTTTCAACACTAACACAAGTGCGAAAAGTGTTTTTTCCACACTAATACAAGTGCAAAATTGGTTTCCTGCACCAACACAAGTGCGAAAAGTGGTTTTTCAACACTAACACAAGTGCGAAAAGTGGTTTTTCAACACTAACACAAGTGCGAAAAGTGGTTTTTCAACACTATCACAAGTGCAAAAAGTGTTTTTTCCACACTAATACAAGTGCAAAAGTGGTTTCCTGCACCAACACAAGTGCGAAAAGTGGTTTTTCAACACTAACACAAGTGCGAAAAGTGTTTTTTCAACACTAACACAAGTGCGAAAAGTGGTTTTACAACACTAACACAAGTGCGAAAAGTGGTTTTTCAACACTAACACAAGTGCGAAAAGTGTTTTTTCCACACTAATACAAGTGCAAAAGTGGTTTCCTGCACCAACACAAGTGCGAAAAGTGGTTTTTCAACACTATCACAAGTGCAAAAAGTGTTTTTTCCACACTAATACAAGTGCAAAAGTGGTTTCCTGCACCAACACAAGTGCGAAAAGTGGTTTTTCAACACTAACACAAGTGCGAAAAGTGTTTTTTCAACACTAACACAAGTGCGAAAAGTGGTTTTTCAACACTAACACAAGTGCGAAAAGTGTTTTTTCCACACTAATACAAGTGCAAAAGTGGTTTCCTGCACCAACACAAGTGCGAAAAGTGGTTTTTCAACACTAACACAAGTGCGAAAAGTGTTTTTTCCACACTAATACAAGTGCAAAAGTGGTTTCCTGCACCAACACAAGTGCGAAAAGTGGTTTTTCAACACTAACACAAGTGCGAAAAGTGGTTTTTCAACACTAACACAAGTGCGAAAAGTGGTTTTTCAACACTATCACAAGTGCAAAAAGTGTTTTTTCCACACTAATACAAGTGCAAAAGTGGTTTCCTGCACCAACACAAGTGCGGAAAGTGGTTTTTCAACACTAACACAAGTGCGAAAAGTGGTTTTTCAACACTAACACAAGTGCGAAAAGTGTTTTTTCCACACTAATACAAGTGCAAAAGTGGTTTCCTGCACCAACACAAGTGCGAAAAGTGGTTTTTCAACACTAACACAAGTGCGAAAAGTGTTTTTTCCACACTAATACAAGTGCAAAAGTGGTTTCCTGCACCAACACAAGTGCGAAAAGTGGTTTTTCAACACTAACACAAGTGCGAAAAGTGGTTTTTCAACACTAACACAAGTGCGAAAAGTGGTTTTTCAACACTAACACAAGTGCGAAAAGTGTTTTTTCCACACTAATACAAGTGCAAAAGTAGTTTCCTGCACCAACACAAGTGCGAAAAGTGGTTTTTCAACACTAACACAAGTGCAAAAAGTGTTTTTTCCACACCAATACAAGTGCAAAAGTGGTTTCCTGCACCAACACAAGTGCGAAAAGTGGTTTTTCAACACTAACACAAGTGCGAAAAGTGGTTTTTCAACACTAACACAAGTGCGAAAAGTGGTTTTTCAACACTAACACAAGTGCGAAAAGTGGTTTTTCAACACTAACACAAGTGCGAAAAGTGGTTTTTCAACACTAACACAAGTGCGAAAAGTGGTTTTTCAACACTAACACAAGTGCGAAAAGTGGTTTTTCAACACTAACACAAGTGCGAAAAGTGGTTTTTCAACACTAACACAAGTGCGAAAAGTGGTTTTTCAACACTATCACAAGTGCAAAAAGTGTTTTTTCCACACTAATACAAGTGCAAAAGTGGTTTCCTGCACCAACACAAGTGCGAAAAGTGGTTTTTCAACACTAACACAAGTGCGAAAAGTGTTTTTTCAACACTAACACAAGTGCGAAAAGTGGTTTTACAACACTAACACAAGTGCGAAAAGTGGTTTTTCAACACTAACACAAGTGCGAAAAGTGTTTTTTCCACACTAATACAAGTGCAAAAGTGGTTTCCTGCACCAACACAAGTGCGAAAAGTGGTTTTTCAACACTATCACAAGTGCAAAAAGTGTTTTTTCCACACTAATACAAGTGCAAAAGTGGTTTCCTGCACCAACACAAGTGCGAAAAGTGGTTTTTCAACACTAACACAAGTGCGAAAAGTGTTTTTTCAACACTAACACAAGTGCGAAAAGTGGTTTTTCAACACTAACACAAGTGCGAAAAGTGTTTTTTCCACACTAATACAAGTGCAAAAGTGGTTTCCTGCACCAACACAAGTGCGAAAAGTGGTTTTTCAACACTAACACAAGTGCAAAAAGTGTTTTTTCCACACCAATACAAGTGCAAAAGTGGTTTCCTGCACCAACACAAGTGCGAAAAGTGGTTTTTCAACACTAACACAAGTGCGAAAAGTGTTTTTTCCACACTAATACAAGTGCAAAAGTGGTTTCCTGCACCAACACAAGTGCGAAAAGTGGTTTTTCAACACTAACACAAGTGCGAAAAGTGGTTTTTCAACACCAACACAAGTGCGAAAAGTGGTTTTTCAACACTATCACAAGTGCAAAAAGTGTTTTTTCCACACTAATACAAGTGCAAAAGTGGTTTCCTGCACCAACACAAGTGCGGAAAGTGGTTTTTCAACACTAACACAAGTGCGAAAAGTGGTTTTTCAACACTAACACAAGTGCGAAAAGTGTTTTTTCCACACTAATACAAGTGCAAAAGTGGTTTCCTGCACCAACACAAGTGCGAAAAGTGGTTTTTCAACACTAACACAAGTGCGAAAAGTGGTTTTTCAACACTAACACAAGTGCGAAAAGTGGTTTTTCAACACTAACACAAGTGCGAAAAGTGTTTTTTCCACACTAATACAAGTGCAAAAGTAGTTTCCTGCACCAACACAAGTGCGAAAAGTGGTTTTTCAACACTAACACAAGTGCGAAAAGTGGTTTTTCAACACTAACACAAGTGCAAAAAGTGTTTTTTCCACACCAATACAAGTGCAAAAGTGGTTTCCTGCACCAACACAAGTGCGAAAAGTGGTTTTTCAACACCAACACAAGTGCGAAAAGTGGTTTTTCAACACTAACACAAGTGCGAAAAGTGGTTTTTCAACACTAACACAAGTGCGAAAAGTGGTTTTTCAACACTAACACAAGTGCGAAAAGTGGTTTTTCAACACTAACACAAGTGCGAAAAGTGGTTTTTCAACACTAACACAAGTGCGAAAAGTGGTTTTTCAACACTAACACAAGTGCGAAAAGTGGTTTTTCAACACTAACACAAGTGCGAAAAGTGGTTTTTCAACACTAACACAAGTGCAAAAAGTGTTTTTTCCACACTAATACAAGTGCAAAAGTAGTTTCCTGCACTAACACAAGTGCGAAAAGTGGTTTTTCAACACTAACACAAGTGCGAAAAGTGGTTTTTCAACACTAACACAAGTGCAAAAAGTGTTTTTTCCACATCAATACAAGTGCAAAAGTGGTTTCCTGCACCAACACAAGTGCGAAAAGTGGTTTTTCAACACTAACACAAGTGCGAAAAGTGGTTTTTCAACACTAACACAAGTGCGAAAAGTGGTTTTTCAACACTAACACAAGTGCGAAAAGTGGTTTTTCAACAATAACACAAGTGCGAAAAGTGGTTTTTCCACACTAATACAAGTGCAAAAGTGGTTTCCTGCACCAACACAAGTGCGAAAAGTGGTTTTTTAACACTAACACAAGTGCGAAAAGTGGTTTTTCAACACCAACACAAGTGCGAAAAGTGGTTTTTCAACACTAACACAAGTGCGAAAAGTGTTTTTTCCACACTAATACAAGTGCAAAAGTGGTTTCCTGCACCAACAGAAGTGCGAAAAGTGGTTTTTCAACACTAACACAAGTGCGAAAAGTGGTTTTTCAACACTAACACAAGTGCGAAAAGTGGTTTTTCAACACTATCACAAGTGCAAAAAGTGTTTTTTCCACACTAATACAAGTGCAAAAGTGGTTTCCTGCACCAACACAAGTCCGAAAAGTGGTTTTTCAACACTAACACAAGTGCGAAAAGTGGTTTTTCAACACTAACACAAGTGCGAAAAGTGGTTTTTCCACACTAATACAAGTGCAAAAGTTGTTTCCTGCACCAACACAAGTGCGAAAATTGGTTTTTCAACACTAACACAAGTGCGAAAAGTGGTTTTTCAACACTAACACAAATGCGTAAAGTGGTTTTTCAACACTAACACAAGTGCGAAAAGTAGTTTTTCAACACTAACACAATTGCGAAAAGTAGTTTTTCAACACTATCACAAGTGCGAAAAGTGGGTTTTCCACACAAATACAAGTGCAAAAGTGCTTTCCTGCACCAACACAAGTGCGAAAAGTGGTTTTTCAACACTAACACAAGTGCGAAAAGTGGTTTTTCAACACCAACACAAGTGCGAAAAGTGGTTTTTCAACACTAACACAAGTGCGAAAAGTGGTTTTTCAACACTAACACAAATGCGAAAAGTGGTTTTTCAACACTAACACAAGTGCGAAAAGTGGTTTTTCAACACTAACACAAGTGCGAAAAGTGGTTTTTCAACACTAACACAAGTGCGAAAAGTGTTTTTCCACACTAATACAAGTGCAAAAGTGGTTTCCTGCACCAACACAAGTGCGAAAAGTGGTTTTTCAACACTAACACAAGTGCGAAAAGTGGTTTTTCAACACCAACACAAGTGCGAAAAGTGGTTTTTCAACACTAACACAAGTGCGAAAAGTGTTTTTTCCACACTAATACAAGTGCAAAAGTGGTTTCCTGCACCAACACAAGTGCGAAAAGTGGTTTTTCAACACTAACACAAGTGCGAAAAGTGGTTTTTCAACACTAACACAAGTGCGAAAAGTGGTTTTTCAACACTATCACAAGTGCAAAAAGTGTTTTTTCCACACTAACACAAGTGCAAAAGTGGTTTCCTGCACCAACACAAGTGCGAAAAGTGGTTTTTCAACACTAACACAAGTGCGAAAAGTGTTTTTTCAACACTAACACAAGTGCGAAAAGTGGTTTTTCAACACTAACACAAGTGCGAAAAGTGGTTTTTCAACACTAACACAAGTGCGAAAAGTGTTTTTTCCACACGAATACAAGTGCAAAAGTGGTTTCCTGCACCAACACAAGTGCGAAAAGTGGTTTTTCAACACTAACACAAGTGCGAAAAGTGGTTTTTCAACACTAACACAAGTGCGAAAAGTGGTTTTTCAACACTATCACAAGTGCAAAAAGTGTTTTTTCCACACTAATACAAGTGCAAAAGTGGTTTCCTGCACCAACACAAGTGCGAAAAGTGGTTTTTCTACACTAACACAAGTGCGAAAAGTGTTTTTTCAACACTAACACAAGTGCGAAAAGTGGTTTTTCAACACTAACACAAGTGCGAAAAGTGTTTTTTCCACACTAATACAAGTGCAAAAGTGGTTTCCTGCACCAACACAAGTGCGAAAAGTGGTTTTTCAACATTAACACAAGTGCAAAAAGTGTTTTTTCCACACCAATACAAGTGCAAAAGTGGTTTCCTGCACCAACACAAGTGCGAAAGGTGGGTTTTTCAACACTAACACAAGTGCGAAAAGTGTTTTTTCCACACTAATACAAGTGCAAAAGTGGTTTCCTGCACCAACACAAGTGCGAAAAGTGGTTTTTCAACACTAACACAAGTGCAAAAAGTGTTTTTTCCACACCAATACAAGTGCAAAAGTGGTTTCCTGCACCAACACAAGTGCGAAAAGTGGTTTTTCAACACTAACACAAGTGCGAAAAGTGGTTTTTCAACACTAACACAAGTGCGAAAAGTGGTTTTTCAACACTAACACAAGTGCGAAAAGTGTTTTTTCCACACTAATACAAGTGCAAAAGTAGTTTCCTGCACCAACACAAGTGCGAAAAGTGGTTTTTCAACACTAACACAAGTGCGAAAAGTGGTTTTTCAACACTAACACAAGTGCAAAAAGTGTTTTTTCCACACCAATACAAGTGCAAAAGTGGTTTCCTGCACCAACACAAGTGCGAAAAGTGGTTTTTCAACACTAACACAAGTGCGAAAAGTGGTTTTTCAACACTAACACAAGTGCGAAAAGTGGTTTTTCAACACTAACACAAGTGCGAAAAGTGGTTTTTCAACACTAACACAAGTGCGAAAAGTGGTTTTTCAACACTAACACAAGTGCGAAAAGTGGTTTTTCAACACTAAACAAGTGCGAAAAGTGGTTTTTCAACACTAACACAGGTGCGAAAAGTGGTTTTTCAACACTAACACAAGTGCGAAAAGTGGTTTTTCAACACTAACACAAGTGCGAAAAGTGGTTTTTCAACACTAACACAAGTGCGAAAAGTGTTTTTTCCACACTAATACAAGTGCAAAAGTAGTTTCCTGCACTAAACACAAGTGCGAAAAGTGGTTTTTCAACACTAACACAAGTGCGAAAAGTGGTTTTTCAACACTAACACAAGTGCAAAAAGTGTTTTTTCCACATCAATACAAGTGCAAAAGTGGTTTCCTGCACCAACACAAGTGCGAAAAGTGGTTTTTCAACACTAACACAAGTGCGAAAAGTGGTTTTTCAACACTAACACAAGTGCGAAAAGTGGTTTTTCAACACTAACACAAGTGCGAAAAGTGGTTTTTCAACAATAACACAAGTGCGAAAAGTGGTTTTTTCCACACTAATACAAGTGCAAAAGTGGTTTCCTGCACCAACACAAGTGCGAAAAGTGGTTTTTTAACACTAACACAAGTGCGAAAAGTGGTTTTTCAACACCAACACAAGTGCGAAAAGTGGTTTTTCAACACTAACACAAGTGCGAAAAGTGTTTTTTCCACACTAATACAAGTGCCAAAGTGGTTTCCTGCACCAACACAAGTGCGAAAAGTGGTTTTTCAACACTAACACAAGTGCGAAAAGTGGTTTTTCAACACTAACACAAGTGCGAAAAGTGGTTTTTCAACACTATCACAAGTGCAAAAAGTGTTTTTTCCACACTAATACAAGTGCCAAAGTGGTTTCCTGCACCAACACAAGTGCGAAAAGTGGTTTTTCAACACTAACACAAGTGCGAAAAGTGGTTTTTCAACACTAACACAAGTGCGAAAAGTGGTTTTTCAACACTATCACAAGTGCAAAAAGTGTTTTTTCCACACTAATACAAGTGCAAAAGTGGTTTCCTGCACCAACACAAGTGCGAAAAGTGGTTTTTCAACACTAACACAAGTGCGAAAAGTGTTTTTTCAACACTAACACAAGTGCGAAAAGTGGTTTTTCAACACTAACACAAGTGCGAAAAGTGTTTTTTCCACACTAATACAAGTGCAAAAGTGGTTTCCTGCACCAACACAAGTGCGAAAAGTGGTTTTTCAACACTAACACAAGTGCAAAAAGTGTTTTTTCCACACCAATACAAGTGCAAAAGTGGTTTCCTGCACCAACACAAGTGCGAAAAGTGTTTTTCAACACTAACACAAGTGCGAAAAGTGTTTTTTCCACACTAATACAAGTGCAAAAGTGGTTTCCTGCACCAACACAAGTGCGAAAAGTGGTTTTTCAACACTAACACAAGTGCGAAAAGTGGTTTTTCAACACTAACACAAGTGCGAAAAGTGGTTTTTCAACACTATCACAAGTGCAAAAAGTGTTTTTTCCACACTAATACAAGTGCAAAAGTGGTTTCCTGCACCAACACAAGTGCGGAAAGTGGTTTTTCAACACTAACACAAGTGCGAAAAGTGGTTTTTCAACACTAACACAAGTGCGAAAAGTGTTTTTTCCACACTAATACAAGTGCAAAAGTGGTTTCCTGCACCAACACAAGTGCGAAAAGTGGTTTTTCAACACTAACACAAGTGCGAAAAGTGTTTTTTTCCACACTAATACAAGTGCAAAAGTGGTTTCCTGCACCAACACAAGTGCGAAAAGTGGTTTTTCAACACTAACACAAGTGCGAAAAGTGGTTTTTCAACACTAACACAAGTGCGAAAAGTGGTTTTTCAACACTAACACAAGTGCGAAAAGTGTTTTTTCCACACTAATACAAGTGCAAAAGTAGTTTCCTGCACCAACACAAGTGCGAAAAGTGGTTTTTCAACACTAACACAAGTGCGAAAAGTGGTTTTTCAACACTAACACAAGTGCAAAAAGTGTTTTTTCCACACCAATACAAGTGCAAAAGTGGTTTCCTGCACCAACACAAGTGCGAAAAGTGGTTTTTCAACACTAACACAAGTGCGAAAAGTGGTTTTTCAACACTAACACAAGTGCGAAAAATGGTTTTTCAACACTAACACAAGTGCGAAAAGTGGTTTTTCAACACTAACACAAGTGCGAAAAGTGGTTTTTCAACACTAACACCAGTGCGAAAAGTGGTTTTTCAACACTAACACAAGTGCGAAAGTGGTTTTTCAACACTAACACAAGTGCGAAAAGTGGTTTTTCAACACTAACACAAGTGCGAAAAGTGGTTTTTCAACACTAACACAAGTGCAAAAAGTGTTTTTTCCACACTAATACAAGTGCAAAAGTAGTTTCCTGCACTAACACAAGTGCGAAAAGTGGTTTTTCAACACTAACACAAGTGCGAAAAGTGGTTTTTCAACACTAACACAAGTGCAAAAAGTGTTTTTTCCACATCAATACAAGTGCAAAAGTGGTTTCCTGCACCAACACAAGTGCGAAAAGTGGTTTTTCAACACTAACACAAGTGCGAAAAGTGGTTTTTCAACACTAACACAAGTGCGAAAAGTGGTTTTTCAACACTAACACAAGTGCGAAAAGTGGTTTTTCAACAATAACACAAGTGCGAAAAGTGGTTTTTCCACACTAATACAAGTGCAAAAGTGGTTTCCTGCACCAACACAAGTGCGAAAAGTGGTTTTTCAACACTAACACAAGTGCGAAAAGTGGTTTTTCAACACTAACACAAGTGCGAAAAGTGGTTTTTCAACACTATCACAAGTGCAAAAAGTGTTTTTTCCACACTAATACAAGTGCAAAAGTGGTTTCCTGCACCAACACAAGTCCGAAAAGTGGTTTTTCAACACTAACACAAGTGCGAAAAGTGGTTTTTCAACACTAACACAAGTGCGAAAAGTGGTTTTTCCACACTAATACAAGTGCAAAAGTTGTTTCCTGCACCAACACAAGTGCGAAAATTGGTTTTCAACACTAACACAAGTGCGAAAAGTGGTTTTTCAACACTAACACAAATGCGTAAAGTGGTTTTTCAACACTAACACAAGTGCGAAAAGTAGTTTTTCAACACTAACACAATTGCGAAAAGTAGTTTTTCAACACTATCACAAGTGCGAAAAGTGGGTTTTCCACACAAATACAAGTGCAAAAGTGCTTTCCTGCACCAACACAAGTGCGAAAAGTGGTTTTTCAACACTAACACAAGTGCGAAAAGTGGTTTTTCAACACCAACACAAGTGCGAAAAGTGGTTTTTCAACACTAACACAAGTGCGAAAAGTGGTTTTTCAACACTAACACAAATGCGAAAAGTGGTTTTTCAACACTAACACAAGTGCGAAAAGTGGTTTTTCAACACTAACACAAGTGCGAAAAGTGTTTTTCCACACTAATACAA
The DNA here is from genome assembly GCF_964187855.1 of Myxine glutinosa. Classification (NCBI taxonomy): domain Eukaryota; kingdom Metazoa; phylum Chordata; class Myxini; order Myxiniformes; family Myxinidae; genus Myxine; species Myxine glutinosa. The sequence goes on from NW_027616564.1 coordinate 183,499, forward strand.
GTGCAAAAGTGGTTTCCTGCACCAACACAAGTGCGAAAAGTGGTTTTTCAACACTAACACAAGTGCGAAAAGTGGTTTTTCAACACCAACACAAGTGCGAAAAGTGGTTTTTCAACACTAACACAAGTGCGAAAAGTGTTTTTTCCACACTAATACAAGTGCAAAAGTGGTTTCCTGCACCAACACAAGTGCGAAAAGTGGTTTTTCAACACTAACACAAGTGCGAAAAGTGGTTTTTCAACACTAACACAAGTGCGAAAAGTGGTTTTTCAACACTAACACAAGTGCGAAAAGTGTTTTTTCCACACTAATACAAGTGCAAAAGTAGTTTCCTGCACCAACACAAGTGCGAAAAGTGGTTTTTCAACACTAACACAAGTGCGAAAAGTGGTTTTTCAACACTAACACAAGTGCAAAAAGTGTTTTTTCCACACCAATACAAGTGCAAAAGTGGTTTCCTGCACCAACACAAGTGCGAAAAGTGGTTTTTCAACACTAACACAAGTGCGAAAAGTGGTTTTTCAACAATAACACAAGTGCGAAAAGTGGTTTTTCCACACTAATACAAGTGCAAAAGTGGTTTCCTGCACCAACACAAGTGCGAAAAGTGGTTTTTCAACACTAACACAAGTGCGAAAAGTGGTTTTTCAACAATAACACAAGTGCGAAAAGTGGTTTTTCCACACTAATACAAGTGCAAAAGTGGTTTCCTGCACCAACACAAGTGCGAAAAGTGGTTTTTCAACACTAACACAAGTGCAAAAAGTGTTTTTTCCACACCAATACAAGTGCAAAAGTGGTTTCCTGCACCAACACAAGTGCGAAAAGTGGTTTTTCAACACTAACACAAGTGCGAAAAGTGGTTTTTCAACAATAACACAAGTGCGAAAAGTGGTTTTTCCACACTAATACAAGTGCAAAAGTGGTTTCCTGCACCAACACAAGTGCGAAAAGTGGTTTTTCAACACTAACACAAGTGCGAAAAGTGGTTTTTCAACACTAACACAAGTGCGAAAAGTGGTTTTTCAACACTAACACAAGTGCGAAAAGTGGTTTTTCAACACTAACACAAGTGCGAAAAGTGGTTTTTCAACACTAACACAAGTGCGAAAAGTGGTTTTTCAACACTATCACAAGTGCAAAAAGTGTTTTTCCACACTAATACAAGTGCAAAAGTGGTTTCCTGCACCAACACAAGTGCGAAAAGTGGTTTTTCAACACTAACACAAGTGTGAAAAGTGTTTTTTCAACACTAACACAAGTGCGAAAAGTGGTTTTACAACACTAACACAAGTGCGAAAAGTGGTTTTTCAACACTAACACAAGTGCGAAAAGTGTTTTTTCCACACTAATACAAGTGCAAAAGTGGTTTCCTGCACCAACACAAGTGCGAAAAGTGGTTTTTCAACACTATCACAAGTGCAAAAAGTGTTTTTTCCACACTAATACAAGTGCAAAAGTGGTTTCCTGCACCAACACAAGTGCGAAAAGTGGTTTTTCAACACTAACACAAGTGCGAAAAGTGTTTTTTCAACACTAACACAAGTGCGAAAAGTGGTTTTTCAACACTAACACAAGTGCGAAAAGTGTTTTTTCCACACTAATACAAGTGCAAAAGTGGTTTCCTGCACCAACACAAGTGCGAAAAGTGGTTTTTCAACACTAACACAAGTGCAAAAAGTGTTTTTTCCACACCAATACAAGTGCAAAAGTGGTTTCCTGCACCAACACAAGTGCGAAAAGTGGTTTTTCAACACTAACACAAGTGCGAAAAGTGTTTTTTCCACACTAATACAAGTGCAAAAGTGGTTTCCTGCACCAACACAAGTGCGAAAAGTGGTTTTTCAACACTAACACAAGTGCGAAAAGTGGTTTTTCAACACTAACACAAGTGCGAAAAGTGGTTTTTCAACACTATCACAAGTGCAAAAAGTGTTTTTTCCACACTAATACAAGTGCAAAAGTGGTTTCCTGCACCAACACAAGTGCGGAAAGTGGTTTTTCAACACTAACACAAGTGCGAAAAGTGGTTTTTCAACACTAACACAAGTGCGAAAAGTGTTTTTTCCACACTAATACAAGTGCAAAAGTGGTTTCCTGCACCAACACAAGTGCGAAAAGTGGTTTTTCAACACTAACACAAGTGCGAAAAGTGTTTTTTCCACACTAATACAAGTGCAAAAGTGGTTTCCTGCACCAACACAAGTGCGAAAAGTGGTTTTTCAACACTAACACAAGTGCGAAAAGTGGTTTTTCAACACTAACACAAGTGCGAAAAGTGGTTTTTCAACACTAACACAAGTGCGAAAAGTGTTTTTTCCACACTAATACAAGTGCAAAAGTAGTTTCCTGCACCAACACAAGTGCGAAAAGTGGTTTTTCAACACTAACACAAGTGCGAAAAGTGGTTTTTCAACACTAACACAAGTGCAAAAAGTGTTTTTTCCACACCAATACAAGTGCAAAAGTGGTTTCCTGCACCAACACAAGTGCGAAAAGTGGTTTTTCAACACCAACACAAGTGCGAAAAGTGGTTTTTCAACACTAACACAAGTGCGAAAAGTGGTTTTTCAACACTAACACAAGTGCGAAAAGTGGTTTTTCAACACTAACACAAGTGCGAAAAGTGGTTTTTCAACACTAACACAAGTGCGAAAAGTGGTTTTTCAACACTAACACAAGTGCGAAAAGTGGTTTTTCAACACTAACACAAGTGCGAAAAGTGGTTTTTCAACACTAACACAAGTGCGAAAAGTGGTTTTTCAACACTAACACAAGTGCAAAAAGTGTTTTTTCCACACTAATACAAGTGCAAAAGTAGTTACCTGCACTAACACAAGTGCGAAAAGTGGTTTTTCAACACTAACACAAGTGCGAAAAGTGGTTTTTCAACACTAACACAAGTGCAAAAAGTGTTTTTTCCACATCAATACAAGTGCAAAAGTGGTTTCCTGCACCAACACAAGTGCGAAAAGTGGTTTTTCAACACTAACACAAGTGCGAAAAGTGGTTTTTCAACACTAACACAAGTGCGAAAAGTGGTTTTTCAACACTAACACAAGTGCGAAAAGTGGTTTTTCAACAATAACACAAGTGCGAAAAGTGGTTTTTCCACACTAATACAAGTGCAAAAGTGGTTTCCTGCACCAACACAAGTGCGAAAAGTGGTTTTTTAACACTAACACAAGTGCGAAAAGTGGTTTTTCAACACCAACACAAGTGCGAAAAGTGGTTTTTCAACACTAACACAAGTGCGAAAAGTGTTTTTTCCACACTAATACAAGTGCAAAAGTGGTTTCCTGCACCAACAGAAGTGCGAAAAGTGGTTTTTCAACACTAACACAAGTGCGAAAAGTGGTTTTTCAACACTAACACAAGTGCGAAAAGTGGTTTTTCAACACTATCACAAGTGCAAAAAGTGTTTTTTCCACACTAATACAAGTGCAAAAGTGGTTTCCTGCACCAACACAAGTCCGAAAAGTGGTTTTTCAACACTAACACAAGTGCGAAAAGTGGTTTTTCAACACTAACACAAGTGCGAAAAGTGGTTTTTCCACACTAATACAAGTGCAAAAGTTGTTTCCTGCACCAACACAAGTGCGAAAATTGGTTTTTCAACACTAACACAAGTGCGAAAAGTGGTTTTTCAACACTAACACAAATGCGTAAAGTGGTTTTTCAACACTAACACAAGTGCGAAAAGTAGTTTTTCAACACTAACACAATTGCGAAAAGTAGTTTTTCAACACTATCACAAGTGCGAAAAGTGGGTTTTCCACACAAATACAAGTGCAAAAGTGCTTTCCTGCACCAACACAAGTGCGAAAAGTGGTTTTTCAACACTAACACAAGTGCGAAAAGTGGTTTTTCAACACCAACACAAGTGCGAAAAGTGGTTTTTCAACACTAACACAAGTGCGAAAAGTGGTTTTTCAACACTAACACAAATGCGAAAAGTGGTTTTTCAACACTAACACAAGTGCGAAAAGTGGTTTTTCAACACTAACACAAGTGCGAAAAGTGGTTTTTCAACACTAACACAAGTGCGAAAAGTGTTTTTCCACACTAATACAAGTGCAAAAGTGGTTTCCTGCACCAACACAAGTGCGAAAAGTGGTTTTTCAACACTAACACAAGTGCGAAAAGTGGTTTTTCAACACCAACACAAGTGCGAAAAGTGGTTTTTCAACACTAACACAAGTGCGAAAAGTGTTTTTTCCACACTAATACAAGTGCAAAAGTGGTTTCCTGCACCAACACAAGTGCGAAAAGTGGTTTTTCAACACTAACACAAGTGCGAAAAGTGGTTTTTCAACACTAACACAAGTGCGAAAAGTGGTTTTTCAACACTATCACAAGTGCAAAAAGTGTTTTTTCCACACTAACACAAGTGCAAAAGTGGTTTCCTGCACCAACACAAGTGCGAAAAGTGGTTTTTCAACACTAACACAAGTGCGAAAAGTGTTTTTTCAACACTAACACAAGTGCGAAAAGTGGTTTTTCAACACTAACACAAGTGCGAAAAGTGGTTTTTCAACACTAACACAAGTGCGAAAAGTGTTTTTTCCACACGAATACAAGTGCAAAAGTGGTTTCCTGCACCAACACAAGTGCGAAAAGTGGTTTTTCAACACTAACACAAGTGCGAAAAGTGGTTTTTCAACACTAACACAAGTGCGAAAAGTGGTTTTTCAACACTATCACAAGTGCAAAAAGTGTTTTTTCCACACTAATACAAGTGCAAAAGTGGTTTCCTGCACCAACACAAGTGCGAAAAGTGGTTTTTCTACACTAACACAAGTGCGAAAAGTGTTTTTTCAACACTAACACAAGTGCGAAAAGTGGTTTTTCAACACTAACACAAGTGCGAAAAGTGTTTTTTCCACACTAATACAAGTGCAAAAGTGGTTTCCTGCACCAACACAAGTGCGAAAAGTGGTTTTTCAACATTAACACAAGTGCAAAAAGTGTTTTTTCCACACCAATACAAGTGCAAAAGTGGTTTCCTGCACCAACACAAGTGCGAAAGGTGGGTTTTTCAACACTAACACAAGTGCGAAAAGTGTTTTTTCCACACTAATACAAGTGCAAAAGTGGTTTCCTGCACCAACACAAGTGCGAAAAGTGGTTTTTCAACACTAACACAAGTGCAAAAAGTGTTTTTTCCACACCAATACAAGTGCAAAAGTGGTTTCCTGCACCAACACAAGTGCGAAAAGTGGTTTTTCAACACTAACACAAGTGCGAAAAGTGGTTTTTCAACACTAACACAAGTGCGAAAAGTGGTTTTTCAACACTAACACAAGTGCGAAAAGTGTTTTTTCCACACTAATACAAGTGCAAAAGTAGTTTCCTGCACCAACACAAGTGCGAAAAGTGGTTTTTCAACACTAACACAAGTGCGAAAAGTGGTTTTTCAACACTAACACAAGTGCAAAAAGTGTTTTTTCCACACCAATACAAGTGCAAAAGTGGTTTCCTGCACCAACACAAGTGCGAAAAGTGGTTTTTCAACACTAACACAAGTGCGAAAAGTGGTTTTTCAACACTAACACAAGTGCGAAAAGTGGTTTTTCAACACTAACACAAGTGCGAAAAGTGGTTTTTCAACACTAACACAAGTGCGAAAAGTGGTTTTTCAACACTAACACAAGTGCGAAAAGTGGTTTTTCAACACTAACACAAGTGCGAAAAGTGGTTTTTCAACACTAACACAAGTGCGAAAAGTGGTTTTTCAACACTAACACAAGTGCGAAAAGTGGTTTTTCAACACTAACACAAGTGCGAAAAGTGGTTTTTCAACACTAACACAAGTGCGAAAAGTGTTTTTTCCACACTAATACAAGTGCAAAAGTAGTTTCCTGCACTAACACAAGTGCGAAAAGTGGTTTTTCAACACTAACACAAGTGCGAAAAGTGGTTTTTCAACACTAACACAAGTGCAAAAAGTGTTTTTTCCACATCAATACAAGTGCAAAAGTGGTTTCCTGCACCAACACAAGTGCGAAAAGTGGTTTTTCAACACTAACACAAGTGCGAAAAGTGGTTTTTCAACACTAACACAAGTGCGAAAAGTGGTTTTTCAACACTAACACAAGTGCGAAAAGTGGTTTTTCAACAATAACACAAGTGCGAAAAGTGGTTTTTCCACACTAATACAAGTGCAAAAGTGGTTTCCTGCACCAACACAAGTGCGAAAAGTGGTTTTTTAACACTAACACAAGTGCGAAAAGTGGTTTTTCAACACCAACACAAGTGCGAAAAGTGGTTTTTCAACACTAACACAAGTGCGAAAAGTGTTTTTTCCACACTAATACAAGTGCCAAAGTGGTTTCCTGCACCAACACAAGTGCGAAAAGTGGTTTTTCAACACTAACACAAGTGCGAAAAGTGGTTTTTCAACACTAACACAAGTGCGAAAAGTGGTTTTTCAACACTATCACAAGTGCAAAAAGTGTTTTTTCCACACTAATACAAGTGCCAAAGTGGTTTCCTGCACCAACACAAGTGCGAAAAGTGGTTTTTCAACACTAACACAAGTGCGAAAAGTGGTTTTTCAACACTAACACAAGTGCGAAAAGTGGTTTTTCAACACTATCACAAGTGCAAAAAGTGTTTTTTCCACACTAATACAAGTGCAAAAGTGGTTTCCTGCACCAACACAAGTGCGAAAAGTGGTTTTTCAACACTAACACAAGTGCGAAAAGTGTTTTTTCAACACTAACACAAGTGCGAAAAGTGGTTTTTCAACACTAACACAAGTGCGAAAAGTGTTTTTTCCACACTAATACAAGTGCAAAAGTGGTTTCCTGCACCAACACAAGTGCGAAAAGTGGTTTTTCAACACTAACACAAGTGCAAAAAGTGTTTTTTCCACACCAATACAAGTGCAAAAGTGGTTTCCTGCACCAACACAAGTGCGAAAAGTGGTTTTTCAACACTAACACAAGTGCGAAAAGTGTTTTTTCCACACTAATACAAGTGCAAAAGTGGTTTCCTGCACCAACACAAGTGCGAAAAGTGGTTTTTCAACACTAACACAAGTGCGAAAAGTGGTTTTTCAACACTAACACAAGTGCGAAAAGTGGTTTTTCAACACTATCACAAGTGCAAAAAGTGTTTTTTCCACACTAATACAAGTGCAAAAGTGGTTTCCTGCACCAACACAAGTGCGGAAAGTGGTTTTTCAACACTAACACAAGTGCGAAAAGTGGTTTTTCAACACTAACACAAGTGCGAAAAGTGTTTTTTCCACACTAATACAAGTGCAAAAGTGGTTTCCTGCACCAACACAAGTGCGAAAAGTGGTTTTTCAACACTAACACAAGTGCGAAAAGTGTTTTTTCCACACTAATACAAGTGCAAAAGTGGTTTCCTGCACCAACACAAGTGCGAAAAGTGGTTTTTCAACACTAACACAAGTGCGAAAAGTGGTTTTTCAACACTAACACAAGTGCGAAAAGTGGTTTTTCAACACTAACACAAGTGCGAAAAGTGTTTTTTCCACACTAATACAAGTGCAAAAGTAGTTTCCTGCACCAACACAAGTGCGAAAAGTGGTTTTTCAACACTAACACAAGTGCGAAAAGTGGTTTTTCAACACTAACACAGTGCAAAAAGTGTTTTTTCCACACCAATACAAGTGCAAAAGTGGTTTCCTTGCACCAACACAAGTGCGAAAAGTGGTTTTTCAACACTAACACAAGTGCGAAAAGTGGTTTTTCAACACTAACACAAGTGCGAAAAGTGGTTTTTCAACACTAACACAAGTGCGAAAAGTGGTTTTTCAACACTAACACAAGTGCGAAAAGTGGTTTTTCAACACTAACACAAGTGCGAAAAGTGGTTTTTCAACACTAACACAAGTGCGAAAAGTGGTTTTTCAACACTAACACAAGTGCGAAAAGTGGTTTTTCAACACTAACACTAGTGCGAAAAGTGGTTTTTCAACACTAACACAAGTGCGAAAAGTGTTTTTTCCACACTAATACAAGTGCAAAAGTAGTTTCCTGCACTAACACAAGTGCGAAAAGTGGTTTTTCAACACTAACACAAGTGCGAAAAGTGGTTTTTCAACACTAACACAAGTGCAAAAAGTGTTTTTTCCACATCAATACAAGTGCAAAAGTGGTTTCCTGCACCAACACAAGTGCGAAAAGTGGTTTTTCAACACTAACACAAGTGCGAAAAGTGGTTTTTCAACACTAACACAAGTGCGAAAAGTGGTTTTTCAACACTAACACAAGTGCGAAAAGTGGTTTTTCAACAATAACACAAGTGCGAAAAGTGGTTTTTCCACACTAATACAAGTGCAAAAGTGGTTTCCTGCACCAACACAAGTGCGAAAAGTGGTTTTTTAACACTAACACAAGTGCGAAAAGTGGTTTTTCAACACCAACACAAGTGCGAAAAGTGGTTTTTCAACACTAACACAAGTGCGAAAAGTGTTTTTTCCACACTAATACAAGTGCCAAAGTGGTTTCCTGCACCAACACAAGTGCGAAAAGTGGTTTTTCAACACTAACACAAGTGCGAAAAGTGGTTTTTCAACACTAACACAAGTGCGAAAAGTGGTTTTTCAACACTATCACAAGTGCAAAAAGTGTTTTTTCCACACTAATACAAGTGCCAAAGTGGTTTCCTGCACCAACACAAGTGCGAAAAGTGGTTTTTCAACACTAACACAAGTGCGAAAAGTGGTTTTTCAACACTAACACAAGTGCGAAAAGTGGTTTTTCAACACTATCACAAGTGCAAAAAGTGTTTTTTCCACACTAATACAAGTGCAAAAGTGGTTTCCTGCACCAACACAAGTGCGAAAAGTGGTTTTTCAACACTAACACAAGTGCGAAAAGTGTTTTTTCAACACTAACACAAGTGCAAAAGTGGTTTTTCAACACTAACACAAGTGCGAAAAGTGTTTTTTCCACACTAATACAAGTGCAAAAGTGGTTTCCTGCACCAACACAAGTGCGAAAAGTGGTTTTTCAACACTAACACAAGTGCAAAAAGTGTTTTTTCCACACCAATACAAGTGCAAAAGTGGTTTCCTGCACCAACACAAGTGCGAAAAGTGGTTTTTCAACACTAACACAAGTGCGAAAAGTGTTTTTTCCACACTAATACAAGTGCAAAAGTGGTTTCCTGCACCAACACAAGTGCGAAAAGTGGTTTTTCAACACTAACACAAGTGCGAAAAGTGGTTTTTCAACACTAACACAAGTGCGAAAAGTGGTTTTTCAACACTATCACAAGTGCAAAAAGTGTTTTTTCCACACTAATACAAGTGCAAAAGTGGTTTCCTGCACCAACACAAGTGCGGAAAGTGGTTTTTCAACACTAACACAAGTGCGAAAAGTGGTTTTTCAACACTAACACAAGTGCGAAAAGTGTTTTTTCCACACTAATACAAGTGCAAAAGTGGTTTCCTGCACCAACACAAGTGCGAAAAGTGGTTTTTCAACACTAACACAAGTGCGAAAAGTGTTTTTTCCACACTAATACAAGTGCAAAAGTGGTTTCCTGCACCAACACAAGTGCGAAAAGTGGTTTTTCAACACTAACACAAGTGCGAAAAGTGGTTTTTCAACACTAACACAAGTGCGAAAAGTGGTTTTTCAACACTAACACAAGTGCGAAAAGTGTTTTTTCCACACTAATACAAGTGCAAAAGTAGTTTCCTGCACCAACACAAGTGCGAAAAGTGGTTTTTCAACACTAACACAAGTGCGAAAAGTGGTTTTTCAACACTAACACAAGTGCAAAAAGTGTTTTTTCCACACCAATACAAGTGCAAAAGTGGTTTCCTGCACCAACACAAGTGCGAAAAGTGGTTTTTCAACACTAACACAAGTGCGAAAAGTGGTTTTTCAACACTAACACAAGTGCGAAAAGTGGTTTTTCAACACTAACACAAGTGCGAAAAGTGGTTTTTCAACACTAACACAAGTGCGAAAAGTGGTTTTTCAACACTAACACAAGTGCGAAAAGTGGTTTTTCAACACTAACACAAGTGCGAAAAGTGGTTTTTCAACACTAACACAAGTGCGAAAAGTGGTTTTTCAACACTAACACAAGTGCGAAAAGTGGTTTTTCAACACTAACACAAGTGCAAAAAGTGTTTTTTCCACACTAATACAAGTGCAAAAGTAGTTTCCTGCACTAACACAAGTGCGAAAAGTGGTTTTTCAACACTAACACAAGTGCGAAAAGTGGTTTTTCAACACTAACACAAGTGCAAAAAGTGTTTTTTCCACATCAATACAAGTGCAAAAGTGGTTTCCTGCACCAACACAAGTGCGAAAAGTGGTTTTTCAACACTAACACAAGTGCGAAAAGTGGTTTTTCAACACTAACACAAGTGCGAAAAGTGGTTTTTCAACACTAACACAAGTGCGAAAAGTGGTTTTTCAACAATAACACAAGTGCGAAAAGTGGTTTTTCAACACTAACACAAGTGCGAAAAGTGGTTTTTCAACACTAACACAAGTGCAAAAAGTGTTTTTTCCACATCAATACAAGTGCAAAAGTGGTTTCCTGCACCAACACAAGTGCGAAAAGTGGTTTTTCAACACTAACACAAGTGCGAAAAGTGGTTTTTCAACACTAACACAAGTGCAAAAGTGGTTTCCTGCACCAACACAAGTGCGAAAAGTGGTTTTTCAACACTAACACAAGTGCGAAAAGTGGTTTTTCAACACTAACACAAGTGCGAAAAGTGGTTTTTCAACACTATCACAAGTGCAAAAAGTGTTTTTTCCACACTAATACAAGTGCAAAAGTGGTTTCCTGCACCAACACAAGTCCGAAAAGTGGTTTTTCAACACTAACACAAGTGCGAAAAGTGGTTTTTCAACACTAACACAAGTGCGAAAAGTGGTTTTTCCACACTAATACAAGTGCAAAAGTTGTTTCCTGCACCAACACAAGTGCGAAAATTGGTTTTTCAACACTAACACAAGTGCGAAAAGTGGTTTTTCAACACTAACACAAATGCGTAAAGTGGTTTTTCAACACTAACACAAGTGCGAAAAGTAGTTTTTCAACACTAACACAATTGCGAAAAGTAGTTTTTCAACACTATCACAAGTGCGAAAAGTGGGTTTTCCACACAAATACAAGTGCAAAAGTGCTTTCCTGCACCAACACAAGTGCGAAAAGTGGTTTTTCAACACTAACACAAGTGCGAAAAGTGGTTTTTCAACACCAACACAAGTGCAAAAAGTGGTTTTTCAACACTAACACAAGTGCGAAAAGTGGTTTTTCAACACTAACACAAATGCGAAAAGTGGTTTTTCAACACTAACACAAGTGCGAAAAGTGGTTTTTCAACACTAACACAAGTGCGAAAAGTGTTTTTCCACACTAATACAAGTGCAAAAGTGGTTTCCTGCACCAACACAAGTGCGAAAAGTGGTTTTTCAACACTAACACAAGTGCGAAAAGTGGTTTTTCAACACCAACACAAGTGCGAAAAGTGGTTTTTCAACACTAACACAAGTGCGAAAAGTGTTTTTTCCACACTAATACAAGTGCAAAAGTGGTTTCCTGCACCAACACAAGTGCGAAAAGTGGTTTTTCAACACTAACACAAGTGCGAAAAGTGGTTTTTCAACACTAACACAAGTGCGAAAAGTGGTTTTTCAACACTATCACAAGTGCAAAAAGTGTTTTTTCCACACTAACACAAGTGCAAAAGTGGTTTCCTGCACCAACACAAGTGCGAAAAGTGGTTTTTCAACACTAACACAAGTGCGAAAAGTGTTTTTTCAACACTAACACAAGTGCGAAAAGTGGTTTTTCAACACTAACACAAGTGCGAAAAGTGGTTTTTCAACACTAACACAAGTGCGAAAAGTGTTTTTTCCACACGAATACAAGTGCAAAAGTGGTTTCCTGCACCAACACAAGTGCGAAAAGTGGTTTTTCAACACTAACACAAGTGCGAAAAGTGGTTTTTCAACACTAACACAAGTGCGAAAAGTGGTTTTTCAACACTATCACAAGTGCAAAAAGTGTTTTTTCCACACTAATACAAGTGCAAAAGTGGTTTCCTGCACCAACACAAGTGCGAAAAGTGGTTTTTCAACACTAACACAAGTGCGAAAAGTGTTTTATCAACACTAACACAAGTGCGAAAAGTGGTTTTTCAACACTAACACAAGTGCGAAAAGTGTTTTTTCCACACTAATACAAGTGCAAAAGTGGTTTCCTGCACCAACACAAGTGCGAAAAGTGGTTTTTCAACATTAACACAAGTGCAAAAAGTGTTTTTTCCACACCAATACAAGTGCAAAAGTGGTTTCCTGCACCAACACAAGTGCGAAAGGTGGGTTTTTCAACACTAACACAAGTGCGAAAAGTGTTTTTTCCACACTAATACAAGTGCAAAAGTGGTTTCCTGCACCAACACAAGTGCGAAAAGTGGTTTTTCAACACTAACACAAGTGCAAAAAGTGTTTTTTCCACACCAATACAAGTGCAAAAGTGGTTTCCTGCACCAACACAAGTGCGAAAAGTGGTTTTTCAACACTAACACAAGTGCGAAAAGTGGTTTTTCAACACTAACACAAGTGCGAAAAGTGGTTTTTCAACACTAACACAAGTGCGAAAAGTGTTTTTTCCACACTAATACAAGTGCAAAAGTAGTTTCCTGCACCAACACAAGTGCGAAAAGTGGTTTTTCAACACTAACACAAGTGCGAAAAGTGGTTTTTCAACACTAACACAAGTGCAAAAAGTGTTTTTTCCACACCAATACAAGTGCAAAAGTGGTTTCCTGCACCAACACAAGTGCGAAAAGTGGTTTTTCAACACTAACACAAGTGCGAAAAGTGGTTTTTCAACAATAACACAAGTGCGAAAAGTGGTTTTTCCACACTAATACAAGTGCAAAAGTGGTTTCCTGCACCAACACAAGTGCGAAAAGTGGTTTTTTAACACTAACACAAGTGCGAAAAGTGGTTTTTCAACACCAACACAAGTGCGAAAAGTGGTTTTTCAACACTAACACAAGTGCGAAAAGTGTTTTTTCCACACTAATACAAGTGCCAAAGTGGTTTCCTGCACCAACACAAGTGCGAAAAGTGGTTTTTCAACACTAACACAAGTGCGAAAAGTGGTTTTTCAACACTAACACAAGTGCGAAAAGTGGTTTTTCAACACTATCACAAGTGCAAAAAGTGTTTTTTCCACACTAATACAAGTGCAAAAGTGGTTTCCTGCACCAACACAAGTCCGAAAAGTGGTTTTTCAACACTAACACAAGTGCGAAAAGTGGTTTTTCAACACTAACACAAGTGCGAAAAGTGGTTTTTCCACACTAATACAAGTGCAAAAGTTGTTTCCTGCACCAACACAAGTGCGAAAATTGGTTTTTCAACACTAACACAAGTGCGAAAAGTGGTTTTTCAACACTAACACAAATGCGTAAAGTGGTTTTTCAACACTAACACAAGTGCGAAAAGTAGTTTTTCAACACTAACACAATTGCGAAAAGTAGTTTTTCAACACTATCACAAGTGCGAAAAGTGGGTTTTCCACACAAATACAAGTGCAAAAGTGCTTTCCTGCACGTGTTTTTTCCACACTAATACAAGTGCGAAAAGTGTTTTTTCAACACTAACACAAGTGCGAAAAGTGGTTTTTCAACACTAACACAAGTGCGAAAAGTGGTTTTTCAACACTAACACAAGTGCGAAAAGTGTTTTTTCCACACGAATACAAGTGCAAAAGTGGTTTCCTGCACCAACACAAGTGCGAAAAGTGGTTTTTCAACACTAACACAAGTGCGAAAAGTGGTTTTTCAACACTAACACAAGTGCGAAAAGTGGTTTTTCAACACTATCACAAGTGCAAAAAGTGTTTTTTCCACACTAATACAAGTGCAAAAGTGGTTTCCTGCACCAACACAAGTGCGAAAAGTGGTTTTTCAACACTAACACAAGTGCGAAAAGTGTTTTTTCAACACTAACACAAGTGCGAAAAGTGGTTTTTCAACACTAACACAAGTGCGAAAAGTGGTTTTTCAACACTAACACAAGTGCAAAAAGTGTTTTTTCCACACCAATACAAGTGCAAAAGTGGTTTCCTGCACCAACACAAGTGCGAAAAGTGGGTTTTTCAACACTAACACAAGTGCGAAAAGTGTTTTTTCCACACTAATACAAGTGCAAAAGTGGTTTCCTGCAACAACACAAGTGCGAAAAGTGGTTTTTCAACACTAACACAAGTGCAAAAAGTGTTTTTTCCACACCAATACAAGTGCAAAAGTGGTTTCCTGCACCACCACAAGTGCGAAAAGTGGTTTTTCAACACTAACACAAGTGCGAAAAGTGGTTTTTCAACACTAACACAAGTGCGAAAAGTGGTTTTTCAACACTATCACAAGTGCAAAAAGTGTTTTTTCCACACTAATACAAGTGCAAAAGTGGTTTCCTGCAACAACACAAGTGCGAAAAGTGGTTTTTCAACACCAACACAAGTGCGAAAAGTGGTTTTTCAACACTAACACAAGTGCGAAAAGTAGTTTTTCAACACTATCACAAGTGCGAAAAGTGGTTTTTCCACACTAACACGTGCGAAAAGTGGTTTTTCAACACTAACACAAGTGCAAAAAGTGTTTTTTCCACACCAACACAAGTGCGAAAAGTGGTTTTTCAACACTAACACAAGTGCGAAAAGTGGTTTTTCAACACTAACACAAATGCGAAAAGTGGTTTTTCAACACTAACACGTGCGAAAAGTGGTTTTTCAACACTAACACAAGTGCGAAAAGTGTTTTTCCACACTAATACAAGTGCAAAAGTGGTTTCCTGCACCAACACAAGTGCGAAAAGTGGTTTTTCAACACTAACACAAGTGCGAAAAGTGTTTTTTCAACACTAACACAAGTGCGAAAAGTGGTTTTTCAACACTAACACAAGTGCGAAAAGTGTTTTTTCCACACTAATACAAGTGCAAAAGTGGTTTCCTGCACCAACACAAGTGCGAAAAGTGGTTTTTGAACACTAACACAAGTGCGAAAAGTGGTTTTTCAACACCAACACAAGTGCGAAAAGTGGTTTTTCAACACTAACACAAGTGCGAAAAGTGTTTTTTCCACACTAATACAAGTGCAAAAGTGGTTTCCTGCACCAACACAAGTGCGAAAAGTGGTTTTTCAACACTAACACAAGTGCAAAAAGTGGTTTTTCAACACTAACACAAGTGCGAAAAGTGTTTTTTCCACACTAATACAAGTGCAAAAGTGGTTTCCTGCACCAACAGAAGTGCGAAACGTGGTTTTTCAACACTAACATAAGTGCGAAAAGTGTTTTTTCCACACTAATACAAGTGCAAAAGTGGTTTCCTGCACCAACACAAGTGCGAAAGGTGGTTTTTCAACACTAACACAAGTGCGAAAAGTGGTTTTTCAACACTAACACAAGTGCGAAAAGTGTTTTTCCACACTAAAACAAGTGCAAATGTGGTTTCCTGCACCAACACAAGTGCGAAAAGTGGTTTTTCAACACTAACACAAGTGCGAAAAGTGGTTTTTCAACACTAACACAAGTGCGAAAAGTGGTTTTTCAACACTATCACAAGTGCAAAAAGTGTTTTTCCCACACTAATACAAGTGCAAAAGTGGTTTCCTGCACCAACACAAGTGCGAAAAGTGGTTTTTCAACACTAACACAAATGCGAAAAGTGGTTTTTCAACACTAACACAAGTGCAAAAAGTGTTTTTTCCACACTAATACAAGTGCAAAAGTGGTTTCCTGCACCAACACAAGTGCGAAAAGTGGTTTTTCAACACTAACACAAGTGCAAAAAGTGTTTTTTCCACACCAATACAAGTGCAAAAGTGGTTTTTCAACACTAACACAAGTGCAAAAAGTGTTTTTTCCACACCAATACAAGTGCAAAAGTGGTTTCCTGCACCAACACAAGTGCGAAAAGTGGTTTTTCAACACTAACACAAGTGCGAAAAGTGTTTTTTCCACACTAATACAAGTGCAAAAGTGGTTTCCTGCACCAACACAAGTGCGAAAAGTGGTTTTTCAACACTAACACAAGTGCAAAAAGTGTTTTTTCCACACCAATACAAGTGCAAAAGTGGTTTCCTGCACCAACACAAGTGCGAAAAGTGGTTTTTCAACACTAACACAAGTGCGAAAAGTGGTTTTTCAACACTAACACAAGTGCGAAAAGTGGTTTTTCAACACTATCACAAGTGCAAAAAGTGTTTTTTCCACACTAATACAAGTGCAAAAGTGGTTTCCTGCAACAACACAAGTGCGAAAAGTGGTTTTTCAACACCAACACAAGTGCGAAAAGTGGTTTTTCAACACTAACACAAGTGCGAAAAGTAGTTTTTCAACACTATCACAAGTGCGAAAAGTGGTTTTTCCACACTAATACAAGTGCAAAAGTGCTTTCCTGCACCAACACAAGTGCGAAAAGTGGTTTTTCAACACTAACACAAGTGCGAAAAGTGGTTTTTCAACACCAACACAAGTGCGAAAAGTGGTTTTTCAACACTAACACAAGTGCGAAAAGTGGTTTTTCAACACTAACACAAATGCGAAAAGTGGTTTTTCAACACTAACACGTGCGAAAAGTGGTTTTTCAACACTAACACAAGTGCGAAAAGTGTTTTTCCACACTAATACAAGTGCAAAAGTGGTTTCCTGCACCAACACAAGTGCGAAAAGTGGTTTTTCAACACTAACACAAGTGCGAAAAGTGTTTTTTCAACACTAACACAAGTGCGAAAAGTGGTTTTTCAACACTAACACAAGTGCGAGAAGTGTTTTTTCCACACTAATACAAGTGCAAAAGTGGTTTCCTGCACCAACACAAGTGCGAAAAGTGGTTTTTGAACACTAACACAAGTGCGAAAAGTGGTTTTTCAACACCAACACAAGTGCGAAAAGTGGTTTTTCAACACTAACACAAGTGCGAAAAGTGTTTTTTCCACACCAATACAAGTGCAAAAGTGGTTTCCTGCACCAACACAAGTGCGAAAAGTGGTTTTTCAACACTAACACAAGTGCAAAAAGTGGTTTTTCAACACTAACACAAGTGCGAAAAGTGTTTTTTCCACACTAATACAAGTGCAAAAGTGGTTTCCTGCACCAACACAAGTGCGAAACGTGGTTTTTCAACACTAACATAAGTGCGAAAAGTGTTTTTTCCACACTAATACAAGTGCAAAAGTGGTTTCCTGCACCAACACAATTGCGAAAGGTGGTTTTTCAACACTAACACAAGTGCGAAAAGTGGTTTTTCAACACTAACACAAGTGCGAAAAGTGTTTTTCCACACTAAAACAAGTGCAAATGTGGTTTCCTGCACCAACACAAGTGCGAAAAGTGTTTTTTCAACACTAACACAAGTGCGAAAAGTGGTTTTTCAACACTAACACAAGTGCGAAAAGTGGTTTTTCAACACTATCGCAAGTGCAAAAAGTGTTTTTCCCACACTAATACAAGTGCAAAAGTGGTTTCCTGCACCAACACAAGTGCGAAAAGTGGTTTTTCAACACTAACACAAATGCGAAAAGTGGTTTTTCAACACTAACACAAGTGCGAAAAGTGTTTTTTCCACACTAATACAAGTGCAAAAGTGGTTTCCTGCACCAACACAAGTGCGAAAAGTGGTTTTTCAACACTAACACAAGTGCAAAAAGTGTTTTTTCCACACCAATACAAGTGCAAAAGTGGTTTCCTGCACCAACACAAGTGCGAAAAGTGGTTTTTCAACACTAACACAAGTGCGAAAAGTGTTTTTTCCACACTAATACAAGTGCAAAAGTGGTTTCCTGCACCAACACAAGTGCGAAAAGTGTTTTTTCAACACTAACACAAGTGCGAAAAGTGGTTTTTCATCACTATCACAAGTGCAAAAAGTGTTTTTTCCACACTAATACAAGTGCAAAAGTGGTTTCCTGCACCAACACAAGTGCGAAAAGTGGTTTTTCAACACTAACACAAGTGCGAAAAGTGTTTTTTCAACACTAACACAAGTGCGAAAAGTGGTTTTTCAACACTAACACAAGTGCGAAAAGTGGTTTTTCAACACTAACACAAGTGCGAAAAGTGTTTTTTCCACACTAATACAAGTGCAAACGTGGTTTCCTGCACCAACACAAGTGCGAAAAGTGGTTTTTCAACACTAACACAAGTGCGAAAAGTGGTTTTTCAACACTAACACAAGTGCGAAAAGTGGTTTTTCAACACTATCACAAGTGCAAAAAGTGTTTTTTCCACACTAATACAAGTGCAAAAGTGGTTTCCTGCACCAACACAAGTGCGAAAAGTGGTTTTTCAACACTAACACAAGTGCGAAAAGTGTTTTTTCCACACTAATACAAGTGCAAAAGTGGTTTCCTGCACCAACACAAGTGCGAAAAGTGGTTTTTCAACACTAACACAAGTGCAAAAAGTGTTTTTTCCACACCAATACAAGTGCAAAAGTGGTTTCCTGCACCAACACAAGTGCGAAAAGTGGTTTTTCAACACGAACACAAGTGCGAAAAGTGTTTTTTCCACACTAATACAAGTGCAAAAGTGGTTTCCTGCACCAACACAAGTGCGAAAAGTGGTTTTTCAACACTAACACAAGTGCGAAAAGTGGTTTTTCAACACTAACACAAGTGCGAAAAGTGTTTTTTCCACACTAATACAAGTGCAAAAGTAGTTTCCTGCACCAACACAAGTGCGAAAAGTGGTTTTTCAACACTAACACAAGTGCGAAAAGTGGTTTTTCAACACTAACACAAGTGCAAAAAGTGTTTTTTCCACACCAATACAAGTGCAAAAGTGGTTTCCTGCACCAACACAAGTGCGAAAAGTGGTTTTTCAACACTAACACAAGTGCGAAAAGTGGTTTTTCAACACTAACACAAGTGCGAAAAGTGGTTTTTCAACACTAACACAAGTGCAAAAAGTAGTTTTTCAACACTAACACAAGTGCGAAAAGTGGTTTTTCAACACTAACACAAGTGCGAAAAGTGGTTTTTCAACACTAACACAAGTGCGAAAAGTGGTTTTTCAACACTAACACAAGTGCGAAAAGTGGTTTTTCAACACTAACACAAGTGCGAAAAGTGGTTTTTCAACACTAACACAAGTGCGAAAAGTGTTTTTTCCACACTAATACAAGTGCAAAAGTAGTTTCCTGCACTAACACAAGTGCGAAAAGTGGTTTTTCAACACTAACACAAGTGCGAAAAGTGGTTTTTCAACACTAACACAAGTGCAAAAAGTGTTTTTTCCACATCAATACAAGTGCAAAAGTGGTTTCCTGCACCAACACAAGTGCGAAAAGTGGTTTTTCAACACTAACACAAGTGCGAAAAGTGGTTTTTCAACACTAACACAAGTGCGAAAAGTGGTTTTTCAACACTAACACAAGTGCGAAAAGTGGTTTTTCAACAATAACACAAGTGCGAAAAGTGGTTTTTCCACACTAATACAAGTGCAAAAGTGGTTTCCTGCACCAACACAAGTGCGAAAAGTGGTTTTTTAACACTAACACAAGTGCGAAAAGTGGTTTTTCAACACCAACACAAGTGCGAAAAGTGGTTTTTCAACACTAACACAAGTGCGAAAAGTGTTTTTTCCACACTAATACAAGTGCAAAAGTGGTTTCCTGCACCAACACAAGTGCGAAAAGTGGTTTTTCAACACTAACACAAGTGCGAAAAGTGGTTTTTCAACACTAACACAAGTGCGAAAAGTGGTTTTTCAACACTATCACAAGTGCAAAAAGTGTTTTTTCCACACTAATACAAGTGCAAAAGTGGTTTCCTGCACCAACACAAGTCCGAAAAGTGGTTTTTCAACACTAACACAAGTGCGAAAAGTGGTTTTTCAACACTAACACAAGTGCGAAAAGTGGTTTTTCCACACTAATACAAGTGCAAAAGTTGTTTCCTGCACCAACACAAGTGCGAAAATTGGTTTTTCAACACTAACACAAGTGCGAAAAGTGGTTTTTCAACACTAACACAAATGCGTAAAGTGGTTTTTCAACACTAACACAAGTGCGAAAAGTAGTTTTTCAACACTAACACAATTGCGAAAAGTAGTTTTTCAACACTATCACAAGTGCGAAAAGTGGGTTTTCCACACAAATACAAGTGCAAAAGTGCTTTCCTGCACGTGTTTTTTCCACACTAATACAAGTGCAAAAGTGGTTTCCTGCACCAACACAAGTGCGAAAAGTGGTTTTTCAACACTAACACAAGTGCGAAAAGTGGTTTTTCAACACTAACACAAGTGCGAAAAGTGGTTTTTCAACACTATCAGAAGTGCAAAAAGTGTTTTTTCCACACTAACACAAGTGCAAAAGTGGTTTCCTGCACCAACACAAGTGCGAAAAGTGGTTTTTCAACACTAACACAAGTGCGAAAAGTGTTTTTTCAACACTAACACAAATGCGAAAAGTGGTTTTTCAACACTAACACAAGTGCGAAAAGTGGTTTTTCAACACTAACACAAGTGCGAAAAGTGTTTTTTCCACACGAATACAAGTGCAAAAGTGGTTTCCTGCACCAACACAAGTTGCGAAAAGTGGTTTTTCAACACTAACACAAGTGCGAAAAGTGGTTTTTCAACACTAACACAAGTGCGAAAAGTGGTTTTTCAACACTATCACAAGTGCAAAAAGTGTTTTTTCCACACCAATACAAGTGCAAAAGTGGTTTCCTGCACCAACACAAGTGCGAAAAGTGGGTTTTTCAACACTAACACAAGTGCGAAAAGTGTTTTTTCCACACTAATACAAGTGCAAAAGTGGTTTCCTGCACCAACACAAGTGCGAAAAGTGGTTTTTCAACACTAACACAAGTGCAAAAAGTGTTTTTTCCACACCAATACAAGTGCAAAAGTGGTTTCCTGCACCAACACAAGTGCGAAAAGTGGTTTTTCAACACTAACACAAGTGCGAAAAGTGGTTTTTCAACACTAACACAAGTGCGAAAAGTGGTTTTTCAACACTATCACAAGTGCAAAAAGTGTTTTTTCCACACTAATACAAGTGCAAAAGTGGTTTCCTGCAACAACACAAGTGCGAAAAGTGGTTTTTCAACACCAACACAAGTGCGAAAAGTGGTTTTTCAACACTAACACAAGTGCGAAAAGTAGTTTTTCAACACTATCACAAGTGCGAAAAGTGGTTTTTCCACACTAATACAAGTGCAAAAGTGCTTTCCTGCACCAACACAAGTGCGAAAAGTGGTTTTTCAACACTAACACAAGTGCGAAAAGTGGTTTTTCAACACCAACACAAGTGCGAAAAGTGGTTTTTCAACACTAACACAAGTGCGAAAAGTGGTTTTTCAACACTAACACAAATGCGAAAAGTGGTTTTTCAACACTAACACGTGCGAAAAGTGGTTTTTCAACACTAACACAAGTGCGAAAAGTGTTTTTCCACACTAATACAAGTGCAAAAGTGGTTTCCTGCACCAACAAAAGTGCGAAAAGTCGTTTTTCAACACTAACACAAGTGCGAAAAGTGTTTTTTCAACACTAACACAAGTGCGAAAAGTGGTTTTTCAACACTAACACAAGTGCGAAAAGTGTTTTTTCCACACTAATACAAGTGCAAAAGTGGTTTCCTGCACCAACACAAGTGCGAAAAGTGGTTTTTGAACACTAACACAAGTGCGAAAAGTGGTTTTTCAACACCAACACAAGTGCGAAAAGTGGTTTTTCAACACTAACACAAGTGCGAAAAGTGTTTTTTCCACACTAATACAAGTGCAAAAGTGGTTTCCTGCACCAACACAAGTGCGAAAAGTGGTTTTTCAACACTAACACAAGTGCAAAAAGTGGTTTTTCAACACTAACACAAGTGCGAAAAGTGTTTTTTCCACACTAATACAAGTGCAAAAGTGGTTTCCTGCACCAACAGAAGTGCGAAACGTGGTTTTTCAACACTAACATAAGTGCGAAAAGTGTTTTTTCCACACTAATACAAGTGCAAAAGTGGTTTCCTGCACCAACACAAGTGCGAAAGGTGGTTTTTCAACACTAACACAAGTGCGAAAAGTGGTTTTTCAACACTAACACAAGTGCGAAAAGTGTTTTTCCACACTAAAACAAGTGCAAATGTGGTTTCCTGCACCAACACAAGTGCGAAAAGTGGTTTTTCAACACTAACACAAGTGCGAAAAGTGGTTTTTCAACACTAACACAAGTGCGAAAAGTGGTTTTTCAACACTATCACAAGTGCAAAAAGTGTTTTTCCCACACTAATACAAGTGCAAAAGTGGTTTCCTGCACCAACACAAGTGCGAAAAGTGGTTTTTCAACACTAACACAAATGCGAAAAGTGGTTTTTCAACACTAACACAAGTGCTAAAAGTGTTTTTTCCACACTAATACAAGTGCAAAAGTGGTTTCCTGCACCAACACAAGTGCGAAAAGTGGTTTTTCAACACTAACACAAGTGCAAAAAGTGTTTTTTCCACACCAATACAAGTGCAAAAGTGGTTTTTCAACACTAACACAAGTGCAAAAAGTGTTTTTTCCACACCAATACAAGTGCAAAAGTGGTTTCCTGCACCAACACAAGTGCGAAAAGTGGTTTTTCAACACTAACACAAGTGCGAAAAGTGTTTTTTCCACACTAATACAAGTGCAAAAGTGGTTTCCTGCACCAACACAAGTGCGAAAAGTGGTTTTTCAACACTAACACAAGTGCAAAAAGTGTTTTTTCCACACCAATACAAGTGCAAAAGTGGTTTCCTGCTCCAACACAAGTGCGAAAAATGGTTTTTCAACACTAACACAAGTGCGAAAAGTGGTCTTTCAACACCAACACAAGTGCGAAAAGTGGTTTTTCAACACTAACACAAGTGCGAAAAGTGGTTTTTCAACACTAACACAAATGCGAAAAGTGGTTTTTCAACACTAACACGTGCGAAAAGTGGTTTTTCAACACTAAGACAAGTGCGAAAAGTGTTTTTCCACACTAATACAAGTGCAAAAGTGGTTTCCTGCACCAACACAAGTGCGAAAAGTGGTTTTTCAACACTAACACAAGTGCGAAAAGTGTTTTTTCAACACTAACACAAGTGCGAAAAGTGGTTTTTCAACACTAACACAAGTGCGAAAAGTGTTTTTTCCACACTAATACAAGTGCAAAAGTGGTTTCCTGCACCAACACAAGTGCGAAAAGTGGTTTTTGAACACTAACACAAGTGCGAAAAGTGGTTTTTCAACACCAACACAAGTGCGAAAAGTGGTTTTTCAACACTAACACAAGTGCGAAAAGTGTTTTTTCCACACCAATACAAGTGCAAAAGTGGTTTCCTGCACCAACACAAGTGCGAAAAGTGGTTTTTCAACACTAACACAAGTGCAAAAAGTGGTTTTTCAACACTAACACAAGTGCGAAAAGTGTTTTTTCCACACTAATACAAGTGCAAAAGTGGTTTCCTGCACCAACACAAGTGCGAAACGTGGTTTTTCAACACTAACATAAGTGCGAAAAGTGTTTTTTCCACACTAATACAAGTGCAAAAGTGGTTTCCT
Organism: Myxine glutinosa; assembly: GCF_964187855.1. NCBI lineage: Eukaryota > Metazoa > Chordata > Myxini > Myxiniformes > Myxinidae > Myxine > Myxine glutinosa. The sequence continues at coordinate 207,027 of NW_027616564.1, forward strand.
GCACCAACACAATTGCGAAAGGTGGTTTTTCAACACTAACACAAGTGCGAAAAGTGGTTTTTCAACACTAACACAAGTGCGAAAAGTGTTTTTCCACACTAAAACAAGTGCAAATGTGGTTTCCTGCACCAACACAAGTGCGAAAAGTGTTTTTTCAACAACAACACAAGTGCGAAAAGTGTTTTTTCCACACCAATACAAGTGCAAAAGTGGTTTCCTGCTCCAACACAAGTGCGAAAAATGGTTTTTCAACACTAACACAAGTGCGAAAAGTGGTTTTTCAACACTAACACAAGTGCGAAAAGTGGTTTTTCAACACTATCACAAGTGCAAAAAGTGTTTTTTCCACACTAATACAAGTGCAAAAGTGGTTTCCTGCAACAACACAAGTGCGAAAAGTGGTTTTTCAACACCAACACAAGTGCGAAAAGTGGTTTTTCAACACTAACACAAGTGCGAAAAGTAGTTTTTCAACACTATCACAAGTGCGAAAAGTGGTTTTTCCACACTAATACAAGTGCAAAAGTGCTTTCCTGCACCAACACAAGTGCGAAAAGTGGTTTTTCAACACTAACACAAGTGCGAAAAGTGGTTTTTCAACACCAACACAAGTGCGAAAAGTGGTTTTTCAACACTAACACAAGTGCGAAAAGTGTTTTTTCAACACTAACACAAATGCGAAAAGTGGTTTTTCAACACTAACACGTGCGAAAAGTGGTTTTTCAACACTAAGACAAGTGCGAAAAGTGTTTTTCCACACTAATACAAGTGCAAAAGTGGTTTCCTGCACCAACACAAGTGCGAAAAGTGGTTTTTCAACACTAACACAAGTGCGAAAAGTGTTTTTTCAACACTAACACAAGTGCGAAAAGTGGTTTTTCAACACTAACACAAGTGCGAAAAGTGTTTTTTCCACACTAATACAAGTGCAAAAGTGGTTTCCTGCACCAACACAAGTGCGAAAAGTGGTTTTTGAACACAAACACAAGTGCGAAAAGTGGTTTTTCAACACCAACACAAGTGCGAAAAGTGGTTTTTCAACACTAACACAAGTGCGAAAAGTGTTTTTTCCACACCAATACAAGTGCAAAAGTGGTTTCCTGCACCAACACAAGTGCGAAAAGTGGTTTTTCAACACTAACACAAGTGCAAAAAGTGGTTTTTCAACACTAACACAAGTGCGAAAAGTGTTTTTTCCACACTAATACAAGTGCAAAAGTGGTTTCCTGCACCAACACAAGTGCGAAACGTGGTTTTTCAACACTAACATAAGTGCGAAAAGTGTTTTTTCCACACTAATACAAGTGCAAAAGTGGTTTCCTGCACCAACACAATTGCGAAAGGTGGTTTTTCAACACTAACACAAGTGCGAAAAGTGGTTTTTCAACACTAACACAAGTGCGAAAAGTGTTTTTCCACACTAAAACAAGTGCAAATGTGGTTTCCTGCACCAACACAAGTGCGAAAAGTGTTTTTTCAACACTAACACAAGTGCGAAAAGTGGTTTTTCAACACTAACACAAGTGCGAAAAGTGGTTTTTCAACACTATCACAAGTGCAAAAAGTGTTTTTCCCACACTAATACAAGTGCAAAAGTGGTTTCCTGCACCAACACAAGTGCGAAAAGTGGTTTTTCAACACTAACACAAATGCGAAAAGTGGTTTTTCAACACTAACACAAGTGCGAAAAGTGTTTTTTCCACACTAATACAAGTGCAAAAGTGGTTTCCTGCACCAACACAAGTGCGAAAAGTGGTTTTTCAACACTAACACAAGTGCAAAAAGTGTTTTTTCCACACCAATACAAGTGCAAAAGTGGTTTCCTGCACCAACACAAGTGCGAAAAGTGGTTTTTCAACACTAACACAAGTGCGAAAAGTGTTTTTTCCACACTAATACAAGTGCAAAAGTGGTTTCCTGCACCAACACAAGTGCGAAAAGTGGTTTTTCAACACTAACACAAGTGCGAAAAGTGGTTTTTCAACACTATCACAAGTGCAAAAAGTGTTTTTTCCACACTAATACAAGTGCAAAAGTGGTTTCCTGCACCAACACAAGTGCGAAAAGTGGTTTTTCAACACTAACACAAGTGCGAAAAGTGTTTTTTCAACACTAACACAAGTGCGAAAAGTGGTTTTTCAACACTAACACAAGTGCGAAAAGTGGTTTTTCAACACTAACACAAGTGCGAAAAGTGTTTTTTCCACACTAATACAAGTGCAAAAGTGGTTTCCTGCACCAACACAAGTGCGAAAAGTGGTTTTTCAACACTAACACAAGTGCGAAAAGTGGTTTTTCAACACTAACACAAGTGCGAAAAGTGGTTTTTCAACACTATCACAAGTGCAAAAAGTGTTTTTTCCACACTAATACAAGTGCAAAAGTGGTTTCCTGCACCAACACAAGTGCGAAAAGTGGTTTTTCAACACTAACACAAGTGCGAAAAGTGTTTTTTCCACACTAATACAAGTGCAAAAGTGGTTTCCTGCACCAACACAAGTGCGAAAAGTGGTTTTTCAACACTAACACAAGTGCAAAAAGTGTTTTTTCCACACCAATACAAGTGCAAAAGTGGTTTCCTGCACCAACACAAGTGCGAAAAGTGGTTTTTCAACACTAACACAAGTGCGAAAAGTGTTTTTTCCACACTAATACAAGTGCAAAAGTGGTTTCCTGCACCAACACAAGTGCGAAAAGTGGTTTTTCAACACTAACACAAGTGCGAAAAGTGGTTTTTCAACACTAACACAAGTGCGAAAAGTGGTTTTTCAACACTATCACAAGTGCAAAAAGTGTTTTTTCCACACTAATACAAGTGCAAAAGTGGTTTCCTGCACCAACACAAGTGTGAAAAGTGGTTTTTCAACACTAACACAAGTGCGAAAAGTGTTTTTTCAACACTAACACAAGTGCGAAAAGTGGTTTTTCAACACTAACACAAGTGCGAAAAGTGGTTTTTCAACACTAACACAAGTGCGAAAAGTGTTTTTTCCACACTAATACAAGTGCAAAAGTGGTTTCCTGCACCAACACAAGTGCGAAAAGTGGTTTTTCAACACTAACACAAGTGCGAAAAGTGGTTTCCTGCACCAACACAAGTGCGAAAAGTGGTTTCCTGCACCAACACAATTGCGAAAGGTGGTTTTTCAACACTAACACAAGTGCGAAAAGTGGTTTTTCAACACTAACACAAGTGCGAAAAGTGTTTTTCCACACTAAAACAAGTGCAAATGTGGTTTCCTGCACCAACACAAGTGCGAAAAGTGTTTTTTCAACACTAACACAAGTGCGAAAAGTGGTTTTTCAACACTAACACAAGTGCGAAAAGTGGTTTTTCAACACTATCACAAGTGCAAAAAGTGTTTTTCCCACACTAATACAAGTGCAAAAGTGGTTTCCTGCACCAACACAAGTGCGAAAAGTGGTTTTTCAACACTAACACAAATGCGAAAAGTGGTTTTTCAACACTAACACAAGTGCGAAAAGTGTTTTTTCCACACTAATACAAGTGCAAAAGTGGTTTCCTGCACCAACACAAGTGCGAAAAGTGGTTTTTCAACACTAACACAAGTGCAAAAAGTGTTTTTTCCACACCAATACAAGTGCAAAAGTGGTTTCCTGCACCAACACAAGTGCGAAAAGTGGTTTTTCAACACTAACACAAGTGCGAAAAGTGTTTTTTCCACACTAATACAAGTGCAAAAGTGGTTTCCTGCACCAACACAAGTGCGAAAAGTGGTTTTTCAACACTAACACAAGTGCGAAAAGTGGTTTTTCAACACTATCACAAGTGCAAAAAGTGTTTTTTCCACACTAATACAAGTGCAAAAGTGGTTTCCTGCACCAACACAAGTGCGAAAAGTGGTTTTTCAACACTAACACAAGTGCGAAAAGTGTTTTTTCAACACTAACACAAGTGCGAAAAGTGGTTTTTCAACACTAACACAAGTGCGAAAAGTGGTTTTTCAACACTAACACAAGTGCGAAAAGTGTTTTTTCCACACTAATACAAGTGCAAAAGTGGTTTCCTGCACCAACACAAGTGCGAAAAGTGGTTTTTCAACACTAACACAAGTGCGAAAAGTGGTTTTTCAACACTAACACAAGTGCGAAAAGTGGTTTTTCAACACTATCACAAGTGCAAAAAGTGTTTTTTCCACACTAATACAAGTGCAAAAGTGGTTTCCTGCACCAACACAAGTGCGAAAAGTGGTTTTTCAACACTAACACAAGTGCAAAAAGTGTTTTTTCCACACTAATACAAGTGTAAAAGTGGTTTCCTGCACCAACACAAGTGCGAAAAGTGGTTTTTCAACACTAACACAAGTGCAAAAAGTGTTTTTTCCACACCAATACAAGTGCAAAAGTGGTTTCCTGCACCAACACAAGTGCGAAAAGTGGTTTTTCAACACTAACACAAGTGCGAAAAGTGTTTTTTCCACACTAATACAAGTGAAAAGTGGTTTTTCAACACTAACACAAGTGCGAAAAGTGTTTTTTCCACACTAATACAAGTGCAAAAGTGGTTTCCTGCACCAACACAAGTGCGAAAAGTGGTTTTTCAACACTAACACAAGTGCGAAAAGTGGTTTTTCAACACTAACACAAGTGCGAAAAGTGGTTTTTCAACACTATCACAAGTGCAAAAAGTGTTTTTTCCACACTAATACAAGTGCAAAAGTGGTTTCCTGCACCAACACAAGTGCGAAAAGTGGTTTTTCAACACTAACACAAGTGCGAAAAGTGTTTTTTCCACACTAATACAAGTGCAAAAGTGGTTTCCTGCACCAACACAAGTGCGAAAAGTGGTTTTTCAACACTAACACAAGTGCAAAAAGTGTTTTTTCCACACCAATACAAGTGCAAAAGTGGTTTCCTGCACCAACACAAGTGCGAAAAGTGGTTTTTCAACACTAACACAAGTGCGAAAAGTGTTTTTTCCACACTAATACAAGTGCAAAAGTGGTTTCCTGCACCAACACAAGTGCGAAAAGTGGTTTTTCAACACTAACACAAGTGCGAAAAGTGGTTTTTCAACACTAACACAAGTGCGAAAAGTGGTTTTTCAACACTATCACAAGTGCAAAAAGTGTTTTTTCCACACTAATACAAGTGCAAAAGTGGTTTCCTGCACCAACACAAGTGCGAAAAGTGGTTTTTCAACACTAACACAAGTGCGAAAAGTGTTTTTTCAACACTAACACAAGTGCGAAAAGTGGTTTTTCAACACTAACACAAGTGCGAAAAGTGGTTTTTCAACACTAACACAAGTGCGAAAAGTGTTTTTTCCACACTAATACAAGTGCAAAAGTGGTTTCCTGCACCAACACAAGTGCGAAAAGTGGTTTTTCAACACTAACACAAGTGCGAAAAGTGGTTTCCTGCACCAACACAAGTGCGAAAAGTGGTTTCCTGCACCAACACAATTGCGAAAGGTGGTTTTTCAACACTAACACAAGTGCGAAAAGTGGTTTTTCAACACTAACACAAGTGCGAAAAGTGTTTTTCCACACTAAAACAAGTGCAAATGTGGTTTCCTGCACCAACACAAGTGCGAAAAGTGTTTTTTCAACACTAACACAAGTGCGAAAAGTGGTTTTTCAACACTAACACAAGTGCGAAAAGTGGTTTTTCAACACTATCACAAGTGCAAAAAGTGTTTTTCCCACACTAATACAAGTGCAAAAGTGGTTTCCTGCACCAACACAAGTGCGAAAAGTGGTTTTTCAACACTAACACAAATGCGAAAAGTGGTTTTTCAACACTAACACAAGTGCGAAAAGTGTTTTTTCCACACTAATACAAGTGCAAAAGTGGTTTCCTGCACCAACACAAGTGCGAAAAGTGGTTTTTCAACACTAACACAAGTGCAAAAAGTGTTTTTTCCACACCAATACAAGTGCAAAAGTGGTTTCCTGCACCAACACAAGTGCGAAAAGTGGTTTTTCAACACTAACACAAGTGCGAAAAGTGTTTTTTCCACACTAATACAAGTGCAAAAGTGGTTTCCTGCACCAACACAAGTGCGAAAAGTGGTTTTTCAACACTAACACAAGTGCGAAAAGTGGTTTTTCAACACTATCACAAGTGCAAAAAGTGTTTTTTCCACACTAATACAAGTGCAAAAGTGGTTTCCTGCACCAACACAAGTGCGAAAAGTGGTTTTTCAACACTAACACAAGTGCGAAAAGTGTTTTTTCAACACTAACACAAGTGCGAAAAGTGGTTTTTCAACACTAACACAAGTGCGAAAAGTGGTTTTTCAACAGTAACACAAGTGCGAAAAGTGTTTTTTCCACACTAATACAAGTGCAAAAGTGGTTTCCTGCACCAACACAAGTGCGAAAAGTGGTTTTTCAACACTAACACAAGTGCGAAAAGTGGTTTTTCAACACTAACACAAGTGCGAAAAGTGGTTTTTCAACACTATCACAAGTGCAAAAAGTGTTTTTTCCACACTAATACAAGTGCAAAAGTGGTTTCCTGCACCAACACAAGTGCGAAAAGTGGTTTTTCAACACTAACACAAGTGCGAAAAGTGTTTTTTCCACACTAATACAAGTGCAAAAGTGGTTTCCTGCACCAACACAAGTGCGAAAAGTGGTTTTTCAACACTAACACAAGTGCAAAAAGTGTTTTTTCCACACCAATACAAGTGCAAAAGTGGTTTCCTGCACCAACACAAGTGCGAAAAGTGGTTTTTCAACACTAACACAAGTGCGAAAAGTGTTTTTTCCACACTAATACAAGTGCAAAAGTGGTTTCCTGCACCAACACAAGTGCGAAAAGTGGTTTTTCAACACTAACACAAGTGCGAAAAGTGGTTTTTCAACACTAACACAAGTGCGAAAAGTGGTTTTTCAACACTATCACAAGTGCAAAAAGTGTTTTTTCCACACTAATACAAGTGCAAAAGTGGTTTCCTGCACCAACACAAGTGCGAAAAGTGGTTTTTCAACACTAACACAAGTGCGAAAAGTGTTTTTTCAACACTAACACAAGTGCGAAAAGTGGTTTTTCAACACTAACACAAGTGCGAAAAGTGGTTTTTCAACACTAACACAAGTGCGAAAAGTGTTTTTTCCACACTAATACAAGTGCAAAAGTGGTTTCCTGCACCAACACAAGTGCGAAAAGTGGTTTTTCAACACTAACACAAGTGCGAAAAGTGGTTTTTCAACACTAACACAAGTGCGAAAAGTGGTTTTTCAACACTATCACAAGTGCAAAAAGTGTTTTTTCCACACTAATACAAGTGCAAAAGTGGTTTCCTGCACCAACACAAGTGCGAAAAGTGGTTTTTCAACACTAACACAAGTGCGAAAAGTGTTTTTTCAACACTAACACAAGTGCGAAAAGTGGTTTTTCAACACTAACACAAGTGCGAAAAGTGTTTTTTCCACACTAATACAAGTGCAAAAGTGGTTTCCTGCACCAACACAAGTGCGAAAAGTGGTTTTTCAACACTAACACAAGTGCAAAAAGTGTTTTTTCCACACCAATACAAGTGCAAAAGTGGTTTCCTGCACCAACACAAGTGCGAAAAGTGGTTTTTCAACACTAACACAAGTGCGAAAAGTGTTTTTTCCACACTAATACAAGTGCAAAAGTGATTTCCTGCACCAACACAAGTGCGAAAAGTGGTTTTTCAACACTAACACAAGTGCAAAAAGTGTTTTTTCCACACCAACACAAGTGCGAAAAGTGGTTTTTCAACACTAACACAAGTGCGAAAAGTGGTTTTTCAACACCAACACAAGTGCGAAAAGTGGTTTTTCAACACTAACACAAGTGCGAAAAGTAGTTTTTCAACACTATCACAAGTGCGAAAAGTGGTTTTTCCACACTAATACAAGTGCAAAAGTGCTTTCCTGCACCAACACACATGCGAAAAGTGGTTTTTCAACACTAACACAAGTGCGAAAAGTGGTTTTTCAACACTAACACAAGTGCGAAAAGTGGTTTTTCAACACTAACACAAATGCGAAAAGTGGTTTTTCAACACTAACACAAGTGCGAAAAGTGGTTTTTCAACACTAACACAAGTGCGAAAAGTGTTTTTCCACACTAATACGAGTGCAAAAGTGGTTTCCTGCACCATCACAAGTGAGAAAAGTGTTTTTTCAACACTAACACAAGTGCGAAAAGTGTTTTTTCAACACTAACACAAGTGTGAAAAGTGGTTTTTCAACACTAACACAAGTGCGAAAAGTGGTTTTTCCACACTAATACAAGTGCAAAAGTGGTTTCCTGCACCAACACAAGTGAGAAAAGTGTTTTTTCAACACTAACACAAGTGCGAAAAGTGGTTTTTCCACACTAATACAAGTGCAAAAGTGGTTTCCTGCAACAACACAAGTGCGAAAAGTGATTTTTCAACACTAACACAAGTGCGAAAAGTGGTTTTTCAACACTAACACAAGTGCAAAAAGTGGTTTTTCAACACTATCACAAGTGCAAAAAGTGTTTTTTCCACACTAATACAAGTGCAAAAGTGGTTTCCTGCACCAATAAAAGTGCGAAAATTGGTTTTTCAACACTAACACAAGTGCGAAAAGTGGTTTTTCAACACTAACACAAGTGCGAAAAGTGGTTTTTCAACACTAACACAAGTGCGAAAAGTGGTTTTTCCACACTAATACAAGTGCAAAAGTGGTTTCCTGCACCAACACAAGTGCGAAAAGTGGTTTTTCAACACTAACACAAGTGCGAAAAGTGGTTTTTCAACACCAACAGAAGTGCGAAAAGTGGTTTTTCAACACCAACACAAGTGCGAAAAGTGGTTTTTCAACACTAACACAAGTGCGAAAAGTGTTTTTTCCACACTAATACAAGTGCAAAAGTGGTTTCCTGCACCAACACAAGTGTGAAAAGTGGTTTTTCAACACTAACACAAGTGCGAAAAGTGGTTTTTCAACACTAACACAAGTGCGAAAAGTGTTTTTTCCACACTAATACAAGTGCAAAAGTGGTTTCCTGCACCAACACAAGTGCGAAACGTGGTTTTTCAACACTAACACAAGTGCGAAAAGTGTTTTTTCCACACCAATACAAGTGCAAAAGTGGTTTCATGCACCAACACAAGTGCGAAAGGTGGTTTTTCAACACTAACACAAGTGCGAAAAGTGGTTTTTCAACACTAACACAAGTGCGAAAAGTGTTTTTCCACACTAAAACAAGTGCAAATGTGGTTCCTTGCACCAACACAAGTGCGAAAAGTGGTTTTTCAACACTAACACAAGTGCGAAAAGTGGTTTTTCAACACTAACACAAGTGCGAAAAGTGGTTTTTCAACACTAGCACAAGTGCAAAAAGTGTTTTTTCCACACTAATACAAGTGCAAAAGTGGTTTCCTGCACCAACACAAGTGCGAAAAGTGGTTTTTCAACACTAACACAAGTGCGAAAAGTGTTTTTTCAACACTAACACAAGTGCGAAAAGTGGTTTTTCAACACGAACACAAGTGCGAAAAGTGTTTTTTCAACACTAACACAAGTGCAAAAAGTGTTTTTTCCACACCAATACAAGTGCAAAAGTGGTTTCCTGCACCAACACAAATGCGTAAAGTGGTTTTTCAACACTAACACAAGTGCGAAAAGTAGTTTTTCAACACTAACACAATTGCGAAAAGTAGTTTTTCAACACTATCACAAGTGCGAAAAGTGGGTTTTCCACACAAATACAAGTGCAAAAGTGCTTTCCTGCACCAACACAAGTGCGAAAAGTGGTTTTTCAACACTAACACAAGTGCGAAAAGTGGTTTTTCAACACCAACACAAGTGCGAAAAGTGGTTTTTCAACACTAACACAAGTGCGAAAAGTGGTTTTTCAACACTAACACAAATGCGAAAAATGGTTTTTCAACACTAACACAAGTGCGAAAAGTGGTTTTTCAACACTAACACAAGTGCGAAAAGTGTTTTTCCACACTAATACAAGTGCAAAAGTGGTTTCCTGCACCAACACAAGTGCGAAAAGTGGTTTTTCAACACTAACACAAGTGCGAAAAGTGGTTTTTCAACACCAACACAAGTGCGAAAAGTGGTTTTTCAACACTAACACAAGTGCGAAAAGTGTTTTTTCCACACTAATACAAGTGCAAAAGTGGTTTCCTGCACCAACACAAGTGCGAAAAGTGGTTTTTCAACACTAACACAAGTGCGAAAAGTGGTTTTTCAACACTAACACAAGTGCGAAAAGTGGTTTTTCAACACTATCACAAGTGCAAAAAGTGTTTTTTCCACACTAACACAAGTGCAAAAGTGGTTTCCTGCACCAACACAAGTGCGAAAAGTGGTTTTTCAACACTAACACAAGTGCGAAAAGTGTTTTTTCAACACTAACACAAGTGCGAAAAGTGGTTTTTCAACACTAACACAAGTGCGAAAAGTGGTTTTTCAACACTAACACAAGTGCGAAAAGTGTTTTTTCCACACGAATACAAGTGCAAAAGTGGTATCCTGCACCAACACAAGTGCGAAAAGTGGTTTTTCAACACTAACACAAGTGCGAAAAGTGGTTTTTCAACACTAACACAAGTGCGAAAAGTGGTTTTTCAACACTATCACAAGTGCAAAAAGTGTTTTTTCCACACTAATACAAGTGCAAAAGTGATTTCCTGCACCAACACAAGTGCGAAAAGTGGTTTTTCAACACTAACACAAGTGCGAAAAGTGTTTTTTCAACACTAACACAAGTGCGAAAAGTGGTTTTTCAACACTAACACAAGTGCGAAAAGTGTTTTTTCCACACTAATACAAGTGCAAAAGTGGTTTCCTGCACCAACACAAGTGCGAAAAGTGGTTTTTCAACACTAACACAAGTGCAAAAAGTGTTTTTTCCACACCAATACAAGTGCAAAAGTGGTTTCCTGCACCAACACAAGTGCGAAAAGTGGGTTTTTCAACACTAACACAAGTGCGAAAAGTGTTTTTTCCACACTAATACAAGTGCAAAAGTGGTTTCCTGCACCAACACAAGTGCGAAAAGTGGTTTTTCAACACTAACACAAGTGCAAAAAGTGTTTTTTCCACACCAATACAAGTGCAAAAGTGGTTTCCTGCACCAACACAAGTGCGAAAAGTGGTTTTTCAACACTAACACAAGTGCGAAAAGTGGTTTTTCAACACTAACACAAGTGCGAAAAGTGGTTTTTCAACACTATCACAAGTGCAAAAAGTGTTTTTCCCACACTAATACAAGTGCAAAAGTGGTTTCCTGCAACAACACAAGTGCGAAAAGTGGTTTTTCAACACCAACACAAGTGCGAAAAGTGGTTTTTCAACACTAACACAAGTGCGAAAAGTAGTTTTTCAACACTATCACAAGTGCGAAAAGTGGTTTTTCCACACTAATACAAGTGCAAAAGTGCTTTCCTGCACCAACACAAGTGCGAAAAGTGGTTTTTCAACACTAACACAAGTGCGAAAAGTGGTTTTTCAACACCAACACAAGTGCGAAAAGTGGTTTTTCAACACTAACACAAGTGCGAAAAGTGGTTTTTCAACACTAACACATATGCGAAAAGTGGTTTTTCAACACTAACACGTGCGAAAAGTGGTTTTTCAACACTAACACAAGTGCGAAAAGTGTTTTTCCACACTAATACAAGTGCAAAAGTGGTTTCCTGCACCAACACAAGTGCGAAAAGTGGTTTTTAAACACTAACACAAGTGCGAAAAGTGTTTTTTCAACACTAACACAAGTGCGAAAAGTGGTTTTTCAACACTAACACAAGTGCGAAAAGTGTTTTTTCCACACTAATACAAGTGCAAAAGTGGTTTCCTGCACCAACACAAGTGCGAAACGTGGTTTTTCAACACTAACATAAGTGCGAAAAGTGTTTTTTCCACACTAATACAAGTGCAAAAGTGGTTTCCTGCACCAACACAAGTGCGAAAGGTGGTTTTTCAACACTAACACAAGTGCGAAAAGTGGTTTTTCAACACTAACACAAGTGCGAAAAGTGTTTTTCCACACTAAAACAAGTGCAAATGTGGTTTCCTGCACCAACACAAGTGCGAAAAGTGGTTTTTCAACACTAACACAAGTGCGAAAAGTGGTTTTTCAACACTAACACAAGTGCGAAAAGTGGTTTTTCAACACTATCACAAGTGCAAAAAGTGTTTTTCCCACACTAATACAAGTGCAAAAGTGGTTTCCTGCACCAACACAAGTGCGAAAATTGGTTTTTCAACACTAACACAAGTGCGAAAAGTGTTTTTTCAACACTAACACAAGTGCGAAAAGTGGTTTTTCAACACTAACACAAGTGCGAAAAGTGTTTTTTCCACACTAATACAAGTGCAAAAGTGGTTTCCTGCACCAACACAAGTGCGAAAAGTGGTTTTTGAACACTAACACAAGTGCGAAAAGTGGTTTTTCAACACCAACACAAGTGCGAAAAGTGGTTTTTCAACACTAACACAAGTGCGAAAAGTGTTTTTTCCACACCAATACAAGTGCAAAAGTGGTTTCCTGCACCAACACAAGTGCGAAAAGTGGTTTTTCAACACTAACACAAGTGCAAAAAGTGGTTTTTCAACACTAACACAAGTGCGAAAAGTGTTTTTTCCACACTAATACAAGTGCAAAAGTGGTTTCCTGCACCAACACAAGTGCGAAACGTGGTTTTTCAACACTAACATAAGTGCGAAAAGTGTTTTTTCCACACTAATACAAGTGCAAAAGTGGTTTCCTGCACCAACACAAGTGCGAAAGGTGGTTTTTCAACACTAACACAAGTGCGAAAAGTGGTTTTTCAACACTAACACAAGTGCGAAAAGTGTTTTTCCACACTAAAACAAGTGCAAATGTGGTTTCCTGCACCAACACAAGTGCGAAAAGTGTTTTTTCAACACTAACACAAGTGCGTAAAGTGGTTTTTCAACACTAACACAAGTGCGAAAAGTGGTTTTTCAACACTATCACAAGTGCAAAAAGTGTTTTTCCCACACTAATACAAGTGCAAAAGTGGTTTCCTGCACCAACACAAGTGCGAAAAGTGGTTTTTCAACACAAACACATATGCGAAAAGTGGTTTTTCAACACTAACACAAGTGCGAAAAGTGTTTTTTCCACACTAATACAAGTGCACAAGTGGTTTCCTGCACCAACACATGTGCGAAAAGTGGTTTTTCCACACTAACACAAGTGCAAAAAGTGTTTTTTCCACACCAATACAAGTGCAAAAGTGGTTTCCTGCACCAACACAAGTGCGAAAAGTGGTTTTTCAACACTAACACAAGTGCGAAAAGTGGTTTTTCAACACTATCACAAGTGCAAAAAGTGTTTTTCCACACTAATACAAGTGCAAAAGTGGTTTCCTGCACCAACACAAGTGCGAAAAGTGGTTTTTCAACACTAACACAAGTGCGAAAAGTGTTTTTTCAACACTAACACAAGTGCGAAAAGTGGTTTTTCAACATTAACACAAGTGCGAAAAGTGGTTTTTCAACACTAACACAAGTGCGAAAAGTGTTTTTTCCACACTAATACAAGTGCAAAAGTGGTTTCCTGCACCAACACAAGTGCGAAAAGTGGTTTTTCAACACTAACACAAGTGCGAAAAGTGGTTTTTCAACACTAACACAAGTGCGAAAAGTGGTTTTTCAACACTATCACAAGTGCAAAAAGTGTTTTTTCCACACTAATACAAGTGCAAAAGTGGTTTCCTGCACCAACACAAGTGCGAAAAGTGGTTTTTCAACACTAACACAAGTGCGAAAAGTGTTTTTTCCACACTAATACAAGTGCAAAAGTGGTTTCCTGCACCAACACAAGTGCGAAAAGTGGTTTTTCAACACTAACACAAGTGCAAAAAGTGTTTTTTCCACACCAATACAAGTGCAAAAGTGGTTTCCTGCACCAACACAAGTGCGAAAAGTGGTTTTTCAACACTAACACAAGTGTGAAAAGTGTTTTTTCCACACTAATACAAGTGCAAAAGTGGTTTCCTGCACCAACACAAGTGCGAAAAGTGGTTGTTCAACACTAACACAAGTGCGAAAAGTGGTTTTTCAACACTAACACAAGTGCGAAAAGTGTTTTTTCCACACTAATACAAGTGCAAAAGTGGTTTCCTGCACCAACACAAGTGCGAAAAGTGGTTTTTCAACACTAACACAAGTGCGAAAAGTGGTTTTTCAACACTAACACAAGTGCGAAAAGTGGTTTTTCAACACTATCACAAGTGCAAAAAGTGTTTTTTCCACACTAATACAAGTGCAAAAGTGGTTTCCTGCACCAACACAAGTGCGAAAAGTGGTTTTTCAACACTAACACAAGTGCGAAAAGTGTTTTTTCCACACTAATACAAGTGCAAAAGTGGTTTCCTGCACCAACACAAGTGCGAAAAGTGGTTTTTCAACACTAACACAAGTGCAAAAAGTGTTTTTTCCACACCAATACAAGTGCAAAAGTGGTTTCCTGCACCAACACAAGTGCGAAAAGTGGTTTTTCAACACTAACACAAGTGCGAAAAGTGTTTTTTCCACACTAATACAAGTGCAAAAGTGGTTTCCTGCACCAACACAAGTGCGAAAAGTGGTTTTTCAACACTAACACAAGTGCGAAAAGTGTTTTTTCCACACTAATACAAGTGCAAAAGTGGTTTCCTGCACCAACACAAGTGCGAAAAGTGGTTTTTCAACACTAACACAAGTGCGAAAAGTGGTTTTTCAACACTAACACAAGTGCGAAAAGTGGTTTTTCAACACTATCACAAGTGCAAAAAGTGTTTTTTCCACACTAATACAAGTGCAAAAGTGGTTTCCTGCACCAACACAAGTGCGAAAAGTGGCTTTTCAACACTAACACAAGTGCGAAAAGTGTTTTTTCAACACTAACACAAGTGCGAAAAGTGGTTTTTCAACACTAACACAAGTGCGAAAAGTGGTTTTTCAACACTAACACAAGTGCGAAAAGTGTTTTTTCCACACTAATACAAGTGCAAAAGTGGTTTCCTGCACCAACACAAGTGCGAAAAGTGGTTTTTCAACACTAACACAAGTGCGAAAAGTGGTTTTTCAACACTAACACAAGTGCGAAAAGTGGTTTTTCGACACTATCACAAGTGCAAAAAGTGTTTTTTCCACACTAATACAAGTGCAAAAGTGGTTTCCTGCACCAACACAAGTGCGAAAAGTGGTTTTTCAACACTAACACAAGTGCGAAAAGTGTTTTTTCAACACTAACACAAGTGCGAAAAGTGGTTTTTCAACACTAACACAAGTGCGAAAAGTGTTTTTTCCACACTAATACAAGTGCAAAAGTGGTTTCCTGCACCAACACAAGTGCGAAAAGTGGTTTTTGAACACTAACACAAGTGCGAAAAGTGGTTTTTCAACACCAACACAAGTGCGAAAAGTGGTTTTTCAACACTAACACAAGTGCGAAAAGTGTTTTTTCCACACCAATACAAGTGCAAAAGTGGTTTCCTGCACCAACACAAGTGCGAAAAGTGGTTTTTCAACACTAACACAAGTGCAAAAAGTGGTTTTTCAACACTAACACAAGTGCGAAAAGTGTTTTTTCCACACTAATACAAGTGCAAAAGTGGTTTCCTGCACCAACACAAGTGCGAAACGTGGTTTTTCAACACTAACATAAGTGCGAAAAGTGTTTTTTCCACACTAATACAAGTGCAAAAGTGGTTTCCTGCACCAACACAAGTGCGAAAGGTGGTTTTTCAACACTAACACAAGTGCGAAAAGTGGTTTTTCAACACTAACACAAGTGCGAAAAGTGTTTTTCCACACTAAAACAAGTGCAAATGTGGTTTCCTGCACCAACACAAGTGCGAAAAGTGTTTTTTCAACACTAACACAAGTGCGTAAAGTGGTTTTTCAACACTAACACAAGTGCGAAAAGTGGTTTTTCAACACTATCACAAGTGCAAAAAGTGTTTTTCCCACACTAATACAAGTGCAAAAGTGGTTTCCTGCACCAACACAAGTGCGAAAAGTGGTTTTTCAACACAAACACATATGCGAAAAGTGGTTTTTCAACACTAACACAAGTGCGAAAAGTGTTTTTTCCACACTAATACAAGTGCACAAGTGGTTTCCTGCACCAACACATGTGCGAAAAGTGGTTTTTCAACACTAACACAAGTGCAAAAAGTGTTTTTTCCACACCAATACAAGTGCAAAAGTGGTTTCCTGCACCAACACAAGTGCGAAAAGTGGTTTTTCAACACTAACACAAGTGCGAAAAGTGGTTTTTCAACACTATCACAAGTGCAAAAAGTGTTTTTCCACACTAATACAAGTGCAAAAGTGGTTTCCTGCACCAACACAAGTGCGAAAAGTGGTTTTTCAACACTAACACAAGTGCGAAAAGTGTTTTTTCAACACTAACACAAGTGCGAAAAGTGGTTTTTCAACACTAACACAAGTGCGAAAAGTGGTTTTTCAACACTAACACAAGTGCGAAAAGTGTTTTTCCACACTAAAACAAGTGCAAAAGTGGTTTCCTGCACCAACACAAGTGCGAAAAGTGGTTTTTCAACACTAACACAAGTGCAAAAAGTGGTTTTTCAACACTAACACAAGTGCGAAAAGTGTTTTTTCCACACTAATACAAGTGCAAAAGTGGTTTCCTGCACCAACACAAGTGCGAAACGTGGTTTTTCAACACTAACATAAGTGCGAAAAGTGTTTTTTCCACACTAATACAAGTGCAAAAGTGGTTTCCTGCACCAACACAAGTGCGAAAGGTGGTTTTTCAACACTAACACAAGTGCGAAAAGTGGTTTTTCAACACTAACACAAGTGCGAAAAGTGTTTTTCCACACTAAAACAAGTGCAAATGTGGTTTCCTGCACCAACACAAGTGCGAAAAGTGTTTTTTCAACACTAACACAAGTGCGTAAAGTGGTTTTTCAACACTAACACAAGTGCGAAAAGTGGTTTTTCAACACTATCACAAGTGCAAAAAGTGTTTTTCCCACACTAATACAAGTGCAAAAGTGGTTTCCTGCACCAACACAAGTGCGAAAAGTGGTTTTTCAACACAAACACATATGCGAAAAGTGGTTTTTCAACACTAACACAAGTGCGAAAAGTGTTTTTTCCACACTAATACAAGTGCACAAGTGGTTTCCTGCACCAACACATGTGCGAAAAGTGGTTTTTCAACACTAACACAAGTGCAAAAAGTGTTTTTTCCACACCAATACAAGTGCAAAAGTGGTTTCCTGCACCAACACAAGTGCGAAAAGTGGTTTTTCAACACTAACACAAGTGCGAAAAGTGGTTTTTCAACACTATCACAAGTGCAAAAAGTGTTTTTCCACACTAATACAAGTGCAAAAGTGGTTTCCTGCACCAACACACGTGCGAAAAGTGGTTTTTCAACACTAACACAAGTGCGAAAAGTGTTTTTTCAACACTAACACAAGTGCGAAAAGTGGTTTTTCAACACTAACACAAGTGCGAAAAGTGGTTTTTCAACACTAACACAAGTGCGAAAAGTGTTTTTTCCACACTAATACAAGTGCAAAAGTGGTTTCCTGCACCAACACAAGTGCGAAAAGTGGTTTTTCAACACTAACACAAGTGCGAAAAGTGGTTTTTCAACACTAACACAAGTGCGAAAAGTGGTTTTTCAACACTATCACAAGTGCAAAAAGTGTTTTTTCCACACTAATACAAGTGCAAAAGTGGTTTCCTGCACCAACACAAGTGCGAAAAGTGGTTTTTCAACACTAACACAAGTGCGAAAAGTGTTTTTTTCCACACTAATACAAGTGCAAAAGTGGTTTCCTGCACCAACACAAGTGCGAAAAGTGGTTTTTCAACACTAACACAAGTGCAAAAAGTGTTTTTTCCACACCAATACAAGTGCAAAAGTGGTTTCCTGCACCAACACAAGTGCGAAAAGTGGTTTTTCAACACTAACACAAGTGTGAAAAGTGTTTTTTCCACACTAATACAAGTGCAAAAGTGGTTTCCTGCACCAACACAAGTGCGAAAAGTGGTTGTTCAACACTAACACAAGTGCGAAAAGTGGTTTTTCAACACTAACACAAGTGCGAAAAGTGTTTTTTCCACACTAATACAAGTGCAAAAGTGGTTTCCTGCACCAACACAAGTGCGAAAAGTGGTTTTTCAACACTAACACAAGTGCGAAAAGTGGTTTTTCAACACTAACACAAGTGCGAAAAGTGGTTTTTCAACACTATCACAAGTGCAAAAAGTGTTTTTTCCACACTAATACAAGTGCAAAAGTGGTTTCCTGCACCAACACAAGTGCGAAAAGTGGTTTTTCAACACTAACACAAGTGCGAAAAGTGTTTTTTCCACACTAATACAAGTGCAAAAGTGGTTTCCTGCACCAACACAAGTGCGAAAAGTGGTTTTTCAACACTAACACAAGTGCAAAAAGTGTTTTTTCCACACCAATACAAGTGCAAAAGTGGTTTCCTGCACCAACACAAGTGCGAAAAGTGGTTTTTCAACACTAACACAAGTGCGAAAAGTGTTTTTTCCACACTAATACAAGTGCAAAAGTGGTTTCCTGCACCAACACAAGTGCGAAAAGTGGTTTTTCAACACTAACACAAGTGCGAAAAGTGGTTTTTCAACACTAACACAAGTGCGAAAAGTGGTTTTTCAACACTATCACAAGTGCAAAAAGTGTTTTTTCCACACTAATACAAGTGCAAAAGTGGTTTCCTGCACCAACACAAGTGCGAAAAGTGGTTTTTCAACACTAACACAAGTGCGAAAAGTGTTTTTTCAACACTAACACAAGTGCGAAAAGTGGTTTTTCAACACTAACACAAGTGCGAAAAGTGGTTTTTCAACACTAACACAAGTGCGAAAAGTGTTTTTTCCACACTAATACAAGTGCAAAAGTGGTTTCCTGCACCAACACAAGTGCGAAAAGTGGTTTTTCAACACTAACACAAGTGCGAAAAGTGGTTTTTCAACACTAACACAAGTGCGAAAAGTGGTTTTTCAACACTATCACAAGTGCAAAAAGTGTTTTTTCCACACTAATACAAGTGCAAAAGTGGTTTCCTGCACCAACACAAGTGCGAAAAGTGGTTTTTCAACACTAACACAAGTGCGAAAAGTGTTTTTTCAACACTAACTCAAGTGCGAAAAGTGGTTTTTCAACACTAACACAAGTGCGAAAAGTGTTTTTTCCACACTAATACAAGTGCAAAAGTGGTTTCCTGCACCAACACAAGTGCGAAAAGTGGTTTTTCAACACTAACACAAGTGCAAAAAGTGTTTTTTCCACACCAATACAAGTGCAAAAGTGGTTTCCTGCACCAACACAAGTGCGAAAAGTGGTTTTTCAACACTAACACAAGTGCGAAAAGTGTTTTTTCCACACTAATACAAGTGCAAAAGTGATTTCCTGCACCAACACAAGTGCGAAAAGTGGTTTTTCAACACTAACACAAGTGCAAAAAGTGTTTTTTCCACACCAACACAAGTGCGAAAAGTGGTTTTTCAACACTAACACAAGTGCGAAAAGTGGTTTTTCAACACCAACACAAGTGCGAAAAGTGGTTTTTCAACACTAACACAAGTGCGAAAAGTAGTTTTTCAACACTATCACAAGTGCGAAAAGTGGTTTTTCCACACTAATACAAGTGCAAAAGTGCTTTCCTGCACCAACACACGTGCGAAAAGTGGTTTTTCAACACTAACACAAGTGCAAAAAGTGGTTTTTCAACACTAACACAAGTGCGAAAAGTGGTTTTTCAACACTAACACAAATGCGAAAAGTGGTTTTTCAACACTAACACAAGTGCGAAAAGTGGTTTTTCAACACTAACACAAGTGCGAAAAGTGTTTTTCCACACTAATACGAGTGCAAAAGTGGTTTCCTGCACCAACACAAGTGAGAAAAGTGTTTTTTCAACACTAACACAAGTGCGAAAAGTGTTTTTTCAACACTAACACAAGTGTGAAAAGTGGTTTTTCAACACTAACACAAGTGCGAAAAGTGGTTTTTCCACACTAATACAAGTGCAAAAGTGGTTTCCTGCACCAACACAAGTGAGAAAAGTGTTTTTTCAACACTAACACAAGTGCGAAAAGTGGTTTTTCCACACTAATACAAGTGCAAAAGTGGTTTCCTGCAACAACACAAGTGCGAAAAGTGTTTTTTCAACACTAACACAAGTGCGAAAAGTGGTTTTTCAACACTAACACAAGTGCGAAAAGTGGTTTTTCAACACTATCACAAGTGCAAAAAGTGTTTTTTCCACACTAATACAAGTGCAAAAGTGGTTTCCTGCACCAATAAAAGTGCGAAAAGTGGTTTTTCAACACTAACACAAGTGCGAAAAGTGGTTTTTCAACACGAACACAAGTGCGAAAAGTGGTTTTTCCACACTAATACAAGTGCAAAAGTGGTTTCCTGCACCAACACAAGTGCGAAAAGTGGTTTTTCAACACTAACACAAGTGCGAAAAGTGGTTTTTCAACACCAACAGAAGTGCGAAAAGTGGTTTTTCAACACCAACACAAGTGCGAAAAGTGGTTTTTCAACACTAACACAAGTGCGAAAAGTGTTTTTTCCACACTAATACAAGTGCAAAAGTGGTTTCCTGCACCAACACAAGTGTGAAAAGTGGTTTTTCAACACTAACACAAGTGCGAAAAGTGGTTTTTCAACACTAACACAAGTGCGAAAAGTGTTTTTTCCACACTAATACAAGTGCAAAAGTGGTTTCCTGCACCAACACAAGTGCGAAACGTGGTTTTTCAACACTAACACAAGTGCGAAAAGTGTTTTTTCCACACCAATACAAGTGCAAAAGTGGTTTCCTGCACCAACACAAGTGCGAAAGGTGGTTTTTCAACACTAACACAAGTGCGAAAAGTGGTTTTTCAACACTAACACAAGTGCGAAAAGTGTTTTTCCACACTAAAACAAGTGCAAATGTGGTTCCCTGCACCAACACAAGTGCGAAAAGTGGTTTTTCAACACTAACACAAGTGCGAAAAGTGGTTTTTCAACACTAACACAAGTGCGAAAAGTGGTTTTTCAACACTATCACAAGTGCAAAAAGTGTTTTTTCCACACTAATACAAGTGCAAAAGTGGTTTCCTGCACCAACACAAGTGCGAAAAGTGGTTTTTCAACACTAACACAAGTGCGAAAAGTGTTTTTTCAACACTAACACAAGTGCGAAAAGTGGTTTTTCAACACGAACACAAGTGCGAAAAGTGTTTTTTCAACACTAACACAAGTGCAAAAAGTGTTTTTTCCACACCAATACAAGTGCAAAAGTGGTTTCCTGCACCAACACAAATGCGTAAAGTGGTTTTTCAACACTAACACAAGTGCGAAAAGTAGTTTTTCAACACTAACACAATTGCGAAAAGTAGTTTTTCAACACTATCACAAGTGCGAAAAGTGGGTTTTCCACACAAATACAAGTGCAAAAGTGCATTCCTGCACCAACACAAGTGCGAAAAGTGGTTTTTCAACACTAACACAAGTGCGAAAAGTGGTTTTTCAACACTAACACAAGTGCGAAAAGTGGTTTTTCAACACTAACACAAGTGCGAAAAGTGTTTTTCCACACTAAAACAAGTGCAAATGTGGTTCCCTGCACCAACACAAGTGCGAAAAGTGGTTTTTCAACACTAACACAAGTGCGAAAAGTGGTTTTTCAACACTAACACAAGTGCGAAAAGTGGTTTTTCAACACTATCACAAGTGCAAAAAGTGTTTTTTCCACACTAATACAAGTGCAAAAGTGGTTTCCTGCACCAACACAAGTGCGAAAAGTGGTTTTTCAACACTAACACAAGTGCGAAAAGTGTTTTTTCAACACTAACACAAGTGCGAAAAGTGGTTTTTCAACACGAACACAAGTGCGAAAAGTGTTTTTTCAACACTAACACAAGTGCAAAAAGTGTTTTTTCCACACCAATACAAGTGCAAAAGTGGTTTCCTGCACCAACACAAATGCGTAAAGTGGTTTTTCAACACTAACACAAGTGCGAAAAGTAGTTTTTCAACACTAACACAATTGCGAAAAGTAGTTTTTCAACACTATCACAAGTGCGAAAAGTGGGTTTTCCACACAAATACAAGTGCAAAAGTGCATTCCTGCACCAACACAAGTGCGAAAAGTGGTTTTTCAACACTAACACAAGTGCGAAAAGTGGTTTTTCAACACCAACACAAGTGCGAAAAGTGGTTTTTCAACACTAACACAAGTGCGAAAAGTGGTTTTTCAACACTAACACAAATGCGAAAAGTGGTTTTTCAACACTAACACAAGTGCGAAAAGTGGTTTTTCAACACTAACACAAGTGCGAAAAGTGTTTTTCCACACTAATACAAGTGCAAAAGTGGTTTCCTGCACCAACACAAGTGCGAAAAGTGGTTTTTCAACACTAACACAAGTGCGAAAAGTGGTTTTTCAACACCAACACAAGTGCGAAAAGTGGTTTTTCAACACTAACACAAGTGCGAAAAGTGTTTTTTCCACACTAATACAAGTGCAAAAGTGGTTTCCTGCACCAACACAAGTGCGAAAAGTGGTTTTTCAACACTAACACAAGTGCGAAAAGTGGTTTTTTCAACACTAACACAAGTGCGAAAAGTGGTTTTTCAACACTATCACAAGTGCAAAAAGTGTTTTTTCCACACTAACACAAGTGCAAAAGTGGTTTCCTGCACCAACACAAGTGCGAAAAGTGGTTTTTCAACACTAACACAATTGCGAAAAGTGTTTTTCAACACTAACACAAGTGCGAAAAGTGGGTTTTCAACACTAACACAAGTGCGAAAAGTGGTTTTTCAACACTAACACAAGTGCGAAAAGTGTTTTTTCCACACGAATACAAGTGCAAAAGTGGTTTCCTGCACCAACACAAGTGCGAAAAGTGTTTTTTCAACACTAACACAAGTGCGAAAAGTGGTTTTTCAACACGAACACAAGTGCGAAAAGTGTTTTTTCAACACTAACACAAGTGCGAAAAGTGTTTTTTCCACACCAATACAAGTGCAAAAGTGGTTTCCTGCACCAACACAAATGCGTAAAGTGGTTTTTCAACACTAACACAAGTGCGAAAAGTAGTTTTTCAACACTAACACAATTGCGAAAAGTAGTTTTTCAACACTATCACAAGTGCGAAAAGTGGGTTTTCCACACAAATACAAGTGCAAAAGTGCATTCCTGCACCAACACAAGTGCGAAAAGTGGTTTTTCAACACTAACACAAGTGCGAAAAGTGGTTTTTCAACACTAACACAAGTGCGAAAAGTGGTTTTTCAACACTAACACAAGTGCGAAAAGTGTTTTTCCACACTAAAACAAGTGCAAATGTGGTTCCCTGCACCAACACAAGTGCGAAAAGTGGTTTTTCAACACTAACACAAGTGCGAAAAGTGGTTTTTCAACACTAACACAAGTGCGAAAAGTGGTTTTTCAACACTATCACAAGTGCAAAAAGTGTTTTTTCCACACTAATACAAGTGCAAAAGTGGTTTCCTGCACCAACACAAGTGCGAAAAGTGGTTTTTCAACACTAACACAAGTGCGAAAAGTGTTTTTTCAACACTAACACAAGTGCGAAAACTGGTTTTTCAACACGAACACAAGTGCGAAAAGTGTTTTTTCAACACTAACACAAGTGCAAAAAGTGTTTTTTCCACACCAATACAAGTGCAAAAGTGGTTTCCTGCACCAACACAAATGCGTAAAGTGGTTTTTCAACACTAACACAAGTGCGAAAAGTAGTTTTTCAACACTAACACAATTGCGAAAAGTAGTTTTTCAACACTATCACAAGTGCGAAAAGTGGGTTTTCCACACAAATACAAGTGCAAAAGTGCATTCCTGCACCAACACAAGTGCGAAAAGTGGTTTTTCAACACTAACACAAGTGCGAAAAGTGGTTTTTCAACACCAACACAAGTGCGAAAAGTGGTTTTTCAACACTAACACAAGTGCGAAAAGTGGTTTTTCAACACTAACACAAATGCGAAAAGTGGTTTTTCAACACTAACACAAGTGCGAAAAGTGGTTTTTCAACACTAACACAAGTGCGAAAAGTGTTTTTCCACACTAATACAAGTGCAAAAGTGGTTTCCTGCACCAACACAAGTGCGAAAAGTGGTTTTTCAACACTAACACAAGTGCGAAAAGTGGTTTTTCAACACCAACACAAGTGCGAAAAGTGGTTTTTCAACACTAACACAAGTGCGAAAAGTGTTTTTTCCACACTAATACAAGTGCAAAAGTGGTTTCCTGCACCAACACAAGTGCGAAAAGTGGTTTTTCAACACTAACACAAGTGCGAAAAGTGGTTTTTCAACACTAACACAAGTGCGAAAAGTGGTTTTTCAACACTATCACAAGTGCAAAAAGTGTTTTTTCCACACTAACACAAGTGCAAAAGTGGTTTCCTGCACCAACACAAGTGCGAAAAGTGGTTTTTCAACACTAACACAAGTGCGAAAAGTGTTTTTTCAACACTAACACAAGTGCGAAAAGTGGGTTTTCAACACTAACACAAGTGCGAAAAGTGGTTTTTCAACACTAACACAAGTGCGAAAAGTGTTTTTTCCACACGAATACAAGTGCAAAAGTGGTTTCCTGCACCAACACAAGTGCGAAAAGTGGTTTTTCAACACTAACACAAGTGCGAAAAGTGGTTTTTCAACACTAACACAAGTGCGAAAAGTGGTTTTTCAACACTATCACAAGTGCAAAAAGTGTTTTTTCCACACTAATACAAGTGCAAAAGTGGTTTCCTGCACCAACACAAGTGCGAAAAGTGGTTTTTCAACACTAACACAAGTGCGAAAAGTGTTTTTTCAACAAACACAAGTGCGAAAAGTGGTTTTTCAACACTAACACAAGTGCGAAAAGTGTTTTTTTCCACACTAATACAAGTGCAAAAGTGGTTTCCTGCACCAACACAAGTGCGAAAAGTGGTTTTTCAACACTAACACAAGTGCAAAAAGTGTTTTTTCCACACCAATACAAGTGCAAAAGTGGTTTCCTGCACCAACACAAGGTGCGAAAAGTGGGTTTTTCAACACTAACACAAGTGCGAAAAGTGGTTGTTCAACACTAACACAAGTGCGAAAAGTGGTTTTTCAACACTAACACAAGTGCGAAAAGTGTTTTTTCCACACTAATACAAGTGCAAAAGTGGTTTCCTGCACCAACACAAGTGCGAAAAGTGGTTTTTCAACACTAACACAAGTGCGAAAAGTGGTTTTTCAACACTAACACAAGTGCGAAAAGTGGTTTTTCAACACTATCACAAGTGCAAAAAGTGTTTTTTCCACACTAATACAAGTGCAAAAGTGGTTTCCTGCACCAACACAAGTGCGAAAAGTGGTTTTTCAACACTAACACAAGTGCGAAAAGTGTTTTTTCCACACTAATACAAGTGCAAAAGTGGTTTCCTGCACCAACACAAGTGCGAAAAGTGGTTTTTCAACACTAACACAAGTGC
This sequence comes from Myxine glutinosa, assembly GCF_964187855.1. Taxonomy (NCBI): domain Eukaryota; kingdom Metazoa; phylum Chordata; class Myxini; order Myxiniformes; family Myxinidae; genus Myxine; species Myxine glutinosa. The sequence goes on from NW_027616564.1 coordinate 232,481, forward strand.
AAAAAGTGTTTTTTCCACACCAATACAAGTGCAAAAGTGGTTTCCTGCACCAACACAAGTGCGAAAAGTGGGTTTTTCAACACTAACACAAGTGCGAAAAGTGTTTTTTCCACACTAATACAAGTGCAAAAGTGGTTTCCTGCACCAACACAAGTGCGAAAAGTGGTTTTTCAACACTAACACAAGTGCGAAAAGTGGTTTTTCAACACTAACACAAGTGCGAAAAGTGGTTTTTCAACACTATCACAAGTGCAAAAAGTGTTTTTTCCACACTAATACAAGTGCGAAAAGTGGTTTTTCAACACTAACACAAGTGCAAAAGTGGTTTCCTGCACCAACACAAGTGCGAAAAGTGGTTTTTCAACACTAACACAAGTGCGAAAAGTGTTTTTTCAACACTAACACAAGTGCGAAAAGTGGTTTTTCAACACTAAGACAAGTGCGAAAAGTGGTTTTTCAACACTAACACAAGTGCGAAAAGTGTTTTTTCCACACTAATACAAGTGCAAAAGTGGTTTCCTGCACCAACACAAGTGCGAAAAGTGGTTTTTCAACACTAACACAAGTGCGAAAAGTGGTTTTTCAACACTAACACAAGTGCGAAAAGTGGTTTTTCAACACTATCACAAGTGCAAAAAGTGTTTTTTCCACACTAATACAAGTGCAAAAGTGGTTTCCTGCACCAACACAAGTGCGAAAAGTGGTTTTTCAACACTAACACAAGTGCGAAAAGTGTTTTTTCAACACTAACTCAAGTGCGAAAAGTGGTTTTTCAACACTAACACAAGTGCGAAAAGTGTTTTTTCCACACTAATACAAGTGCAAAAGTGGTTTCCTGCACCAACACAAGTGCGAAAAGTGGTTTTTCAACACTAACACAAGTGCAAAAAGTGTTTTTTTCCACACCAATACAAGTGCAAAAGTGGTTTCCTGCACCAACACAAGTGCGAAAAGTGGTTTTTCAACACTAACACAGTGCGAAAAGTGTTTTTTCCACACTAATACAAGTGCAAAAGTGATTTCCTGCACCAACACAAGTGCGAAAAGTGGTTTTTCAACACTAACACAAGTGCAAAAAGTGTTTTTCCACACCAACACAAGTGCGAAAAGTGGTTTTTCAACACTAACACAAGTGCGAAAAGTGGTTTTTCAACACCAACACAAGTGCGAAAAGTGGTTTTTCAACACTAACACAAGTGCGAAAAGTAGTTTTTCAACACTATCACAAGTGCGAAAAGTGGTTTTTCCACACTAATACAAGTGCAAAAGTGCTTTCCTGCACCAACACACGTGCGAAAAGTGGTTTTCAACACTAACACAAGTGCGAAAAGTGGTTTTTCAACACTAACACAAGTGCGAAAAGTGGTTTTTCAACACTAACACAAATGCGAAAAGTGGTTTTTCAACACTAACACAAGTGCGAAAAGTGGTTTTTCAACACTAACACAAGTGCGAAAAGTGTTTTTCCACACTAATACGAGTGCAAAAGTGGTTTCCTGCACCAACACAAGTGAGAAAAGTGTTTTTTCAACACTAACACAAGTGCGAAAAGTGTTTTTTCAACACTAACACAAGTGTGAAAAGTGGTTTTTCAACACTAACACAAGTGCGAAAAGTGGTTTTTCCACACTAATACAAGTGCAAAAGTGGTTTCCTGCACCAACACAAGTGAGAAAAGTGTTTTTTCAACACTAACACAAGTGCGAAAAGTGGTTTTTCCACACTAATACAAGTGCAAAAGTGGTTTCCTGCAACAACACAAGTGCGAAAAGTGGTTTTTCAACACTAACACAAGTGCGAAAAGTGGTTTTTCAACACTAACACAAGTGCGAAAAGTGGTTTTTCAACACTATCACAAGTGCAAAAAGTGTTTTTTCCACACTAATACAAGTGCAAAAGTGGTTTCCTGCACCAATAAAAGTGCGAAAAGTGGTTTTTCAACACTAACACAAGTGCGAAAAGTGGTTTTTCAACACTAACACAAGTGCGAAAAGTGGTTTTTCCACACTAATACAAGTGCAAAAGTGGTTTCCTGCACCAACACAAGTGCGAAAAGTGGTTTTTCAACACTAACACAAGTGCGAAAAGTGGTTTTTCAACACCAACAGAAGTGCGAAAAGTGGTTTTTCAACACCAACACAAGTGCGAAAAGTGGTTTTTCAACACTAACACAAGTGCGAAAAGTGTTTTTTCCACACTAATACAAGTGCAAAAGTGGTTTCCTGCACCAACACAAGTGTGAAAAGTGGTTTTTCAACACTAACACAAGTGCGAAAAGTGGTTTTTCAACACTAACACAAGTGCGAAAAGTGTTTTTTCCACACTAATACAAGTGCAAAAGTGGTTTCCTGCACCAACACAAGTGCGAAACGTGGTTTTTCAACACTAACACAAGTGCGAAAAGTGTTTTTTCCACACCAATACAAGTGCAAAAGTGGTTTCCTGCACCAACACAAGTGCGAAAGGTGGTTTTTCAACACTAACACAAGTGCGAAAAGTGGTTTTTCAACACTAACACAAGTGCGAAAAGTGTTTTTCCACACTAAAACAAGTGCAAATGTGGTTCCCTGCACCAACACAAGTGCGAAAAGTGGTTTTTCAACACTAACACAAGTGCGAAAAGTGGTTTTTCAACACTAACACAAGTGCGAAAAGTGGTTTTTCAACACTATCACAAGTGCAAAAAGTGTTTTTTCCACACTAATACAAGTGCAAAAGTGGTTTCCTGCACCAACACAAGTGCGAAAAGTGGTTTTTCAACACTAACACAAGTGCGAAAAGTGTTTTTTCAACACTAACACAAGTGCGAAAAGTGGTTTTTCAACACGAACACAAGTGCGAAAAGTGTTTTTTCAACACTAACACAAGTGCAAAAAGTGTTTTTTCCACACCAATACAAGTGCAAAAGTGGTTTCCTGCACCAACACAAATGCGTAAAGTGGTTTTTCAACACTAACACAAGTGCGAAAAGTAGTTTTTCAACACTAACACAATTGCGAAAAGTAGTTTATCAACACTATCACAAGTGCGAAAAGTGGGTTTTCCACACAAATACAAGTGCAAAAGTGCATTCCTGCACCAACACAAGTGCGAAAAGTGGTTTTTCAACACTAACACAAGTGCGAAAAGTGGTTTTTCAACACTAACACAAGTGCGAAAAGTGGTTTTTCAACACTAACACAAGTGCGAAAAGTGTTTTTCCACACTAAAACAAGTGCAAATGTGGTTCCCTGCACCAACACAAGTGCGAAAAGTGGTTTTTCAACACTAACACAAGTGCGAAAAGTGGTTTTTCAACACTAACACAAGTGCGAAAAGTGGTTTTTCAACACTATCACAAGTGCAAAAAGTGTTTTTTCCACACTAATACAAGTGCAAAAGTGGTTTCCTGCACCAACACAAGTGCGAAAAGTGGTTTTTCAACACTAACACAAGTGCGAAAAGTGTTTTTTCAACACTAACACAAGTGCGAAAAGTGGTTTTTCAACACGAACACAAGTGTGAAAAGTGTTTTTTCAACACTAACACAAGTGCAAAAAGTGTTTTTTCTCACACCAATACAAGTGCAAAAGTGGTTTCCTGCACCAACACAAATGCGTAAAGTGGTTTTTCAACACTAACACAAGTGCGAAAAGTAGTTTTTCAACACTAACACAATTGCGAAAAGTAGTTTTTCAACACTATCACAAGTGCGAAAAGTGGGTTTTCCACACAAATACAAGTGCAAAAGTGCATTCCTGCACCAACACAAGTGCGAAAAGTGGTTTTTCAACACTAACACAAGTGCGAAAAGTGGTTTTTCAACACCAACACAAGTGCGAAAAGTGGTTTTTCAACACTAACACAAGTGCGAAAAGTGGTTTTTCAACACTAACACAAATGCGAAAAGTGGTTTTTCAACACTAACACAAGTGCGAAAAGTGGTTTTTCAACACTAACACAAGTGCGAAAAGTGTTTTTCCACACTAATACAAGTGCAAAAGTGGTTTCCTGCACCAACACAAGTGCGAAAAGTGGTTTTTCAACACTAACACAAGTGCGAAAAGTGGTTTTTCAACACCAACACAAGTGCGAAAAGTGGTTTTTCAACACTAACACAAGTGCGAAAAGTGTTTTTTCCACACTAATACAAGTGCAAAAGTGGTTTCCTGCACCAACACAAGTGCGAAAAGTGGTTTTTCAACACTAACACAAGTGCGAAAAGTGGTTTTTCAACACTAACACAAGTGCGAAAAGTGGTTTTTCAACACTATCACAAGTGCAAAAAGTGTTTTTTCCACACTAACACAAGTGCAAAAGTGGTTTCCTGCACCAACACAAGTGCGAAAAGTGGTTTTTCAACACTAACACAAGTGCGAAAAGTGTTTTTTCAACACTAACACAAGTGCGAAAAGTGGGTTTTCAACACTAACACAAGTGCGAAAAGTGGTTTTTCAACACTAACACAAGTGCGAAAAGTGTTTTTTCCACACGAATACAAGTGCAAAAGTGGTTTCCTGCACCAACACAAGTGCGAAAAGTGGTTTTTCAACACTAACACAAGTGCGAAAAGTGGTTTTTCAACACTAACACAAGTGCGAAAAGTGGTTTTTCAACACTATCACAAGTGCAAAAAGTGTTTTTTCCACACTAATACAAGTGCAAAAGTGGTTTCCCTGCACCAACACAAGTGCGAAAAGTGGTTTTTCAACACTAACACAAGTGCGAAAAGTGTTTATTCAACACTAACACAAGTGCGAAAAGTGGTTTTTCAACACTAACACAAGTGCGAAAAGTGTTTTTTTCCACACTAATACAAGTGCAAAAGTGGTTTCCTGCACCAACACAAGTGCGAAAGTGGTTTTTCAACACTAACACAAGTGCAAAAAGTGTTTTTTTCCACACCAATACAAGTGCAAAAGTGGTTTCCTGCACCAACACAAGTGCGAAAAGTGGGTTTTTCAACACTAAACACAAGTGCGAAAAGTGTTTTTTCCACACTAATACAAGTGCAAAAGTGGTTTCCTGCACCAACACAAGTGCGAAAAGTGGTTTTTCAACACTAACACAAGTGCAAAAAGTGTTTTTTCCACACCAATACAAGTGCAAAAGTGGTTTCCTCCACCAACACAAGTGCGAAAAGTGGTTTTTCAACACTAACACAAGTGCGAAAAGTGGTTTTTCAACACTAACACAAGTGCGAAAAGTGGTTTTTCAACACTATCACAAGTGCAAAAAGTGTTTTTTCCACACTAATACAAGTGCAAAAGTGGTTTCCTGCAACAACACAAGTGCGAAAAGTGGTTTTTCAACACCAACACAAGTGCGAAAAGTGGTTTTTCAACACTAACACAAGTGCGAAAAGTAGTTTTTCAACACTATCACAAGTGCGAAAAGTGGTTTTTCCACACTAATACAAGTGCAAAAGTGCTTTCCTGCACCAACACAAGTGCGAAAAGTGGTTTTTCAACACTAACACAAGTGCGAAAAGTGGTTTTTCAACACCAACACAAGTGCGAAAAGTGGTTTTTCAACACTAACACAAGTGCGAAAAGTGGTTTTTCAACACTAACACATATGCGAAAAGTGGTTTTTAACACTAACACGTGCGAAAAGTGGTTTTTCAACACTAACACAAGTGCGAAAAGTGTTTTTCCACACTAATACAAGTGCAAAAGTGGTTTCCTGCACCAACACAAGTGCGAAAAGTGGTTTTTCAACACTAACACAAGTGCGAAAAGTGTTTTTTCAACACTAACACAAGTGCGAAAAGTGTTTTTCAACACTAACACAAGTGCGAAAAGTGTTTTTTCCACACTAATACAAGTGCAAAAGTGGTTTCCTGCACCAACACAAGTGCGAAAAGTGGTTTTTGAACACTAACACAAGTGCGAAAAGTGGTTTTTCAACACCAACACAAGTGCGAAAAGTGGTTTTTCAACACTAACACAAGTGCGAAAAGTGTTTTTTCCACACTAATACAAGTGCAAAAGTGGTTTCCTGCACCAACACAAGTGCGAAAAGTGGTTTTTCAACACTAACACAAGTGCAAAAAGTGGTTTTTCAACACTAACACAAGTGCGAAAAGTGTTTTTTCCACACTAATACAAGTGCAAAAGTGGTTTCCTGCACCAACACAAGTGCGAACGTGGTTTTTCAACACTAACATAAGTGCGAAAAGTGTTTTTTTCCACACTAATACAAGTGCAAAAGTGGTTTCCTGCACCAACACAAGTGCGAAAGGTGGTTTTTCAACACTAACACAAGTGCGAAAAGTGGTTTTTCAACACTAACACAAGTGCGAAAAGTGTTTTTCCACACTAAAACAAGTGCAAATGTGGTTTCCTGCACCAACACAAGTGCGAAAAGTGGTTTTTCAACACTAACACAAGTGCGAAAAGTGGTTTTTCAACACTAACACAAGTGCGAAAAGTGGTTTTTCAACACTATCACAAGTGCAAAAGTGTTTTTCCCACACTAATACAAGTGCAAAAGTGGTTTCCTGCACCAACACAAGTGCGAAAAGTGGTTTTTCAACACTAACACAATGCGAAAAGTGGTTTTTCAACACTAACACAAGTGCGAAAAGTGTTTTTTCCACACTAATACAAGTGCAAAAGTGGTTTCCTGCACCAACACAAGTGCGAAAAGTGGTTTTTCAACACTAACACAAGTGCAAAAAGTGTTTTTTCCACACCAATACAAGTGCAAAAGTGGTTTCCTGCACCAACACAAGTGCGAAAAGTGGTTTTTCAACACTAACACAAGTGCGAAAAGTGTTTTTTCCACACTAATACAAGTGCAAAAGTGGTTTCCCTGCACCAACACAAGTGCGAAAAGTGGTTTTTCAACACTAACACAAGTGCAAAAAGTGTTTTTTCCACACCAATACAAGTGCAAAAGTGGTTTCCTGCACCAACACAAGTGCGAAAAGTGGTTTTTCAACACTAACACAAGTGCGAAAAGTGGTTTTTCAACACTAACACAAGTGCGAAAAGTGGTTTTTCAACACTATCACAAGTGCAAAAAGTGTTTTTTCCACAACAAGTGCAAAAGTGGTTTCCTGCAACAACACAAGTGCGAAAAGTGGTTTTTCAACACCAACACAAGTGCGAAAAGTGGTTTTTCAACACTAACACAAGTGCGAAAAGTAGTTTTTCAACACTACCACAAGTGCGAAAAGTGGTTTTTCCACACTAATACAAGTGCAAAAGTGCTTTCCTGCACCAACACAAGTGCGAAAAGTGGTTTTTCAACACTAACACAAGTGCGAAAAGTGGTTTTTCAACACCAACACAAGTGCGAAAAGTGGTTTTTCAACACTAACACAAGTGCGAAAAGTGGTTTTTCAACACTAACACAAATGCGAAAAGTGGTTTTTCAACACTAACACGTGCGAAAAGTGGTTTTTCAACACTAACACAAGTGCGAAAAGTGTTTTTCCACACTAATACAAGTGCAAAAGTGGTTTCCTGCACCAACACAAGTGCGAAAAGTGGTTTTTCAACACTAACACAAGTGCGAAAAGTGTTTTTCAACACTAACACAAGTGCGAAAAGTGGTTTTTCAACACTAACACAAGTGCGAAAAGTGTTTTGCCACACTAATACAAGTGCAAAAGTGGTTTCCTGCACCAACACAAGTGCGAAAAGTGGTTTTTGAACACTAACACAAGTGCGAAAAGTGGATTTTCAACACCAACACAAGTGCGAAAAGTGGTTTTTCAACACTAACACAAGTGCGAAAAGTGTTTTTTCCACACAATACAAGTGCAAAAGTGGTTTCCGGCACCAACACAAGTGCGAAAAGTGGTTTTTCAACACTAACACAAGTGCAAAAAGTGGTTTTTCAACACTAACACAAGTGCGAAAAGTGTTTTTTCCACACTAATACAAGTGCAAAGTGGTTTCATGCACCAACACAAGTGCGAAACGTGGTTTTTCAACACTAACATAAGTGCGAAAAGTGTTTTTTCCACACTAATACAAGTGCAAAAGTGGTTTCCTGCACCAACACAAGTGCGAAAGGTGGTTTTTCAACACTAACACAAGTGCGAAAAGTGGTTTTTCAACACTAACACAAGTGCGAAAAGTGTTTTTCCACACTAAAACAAGTGCAAATGTGGTTTCCTGCACCAACACAAGTGCGAAAAGTGTTTTTTCAACACTAACACAAGTGCGAAAAGTGGTTTTTCAACACTAACACAAGTGCGAAAAGTGGTTTTTCAACACTATCACAAGTGCAAAAAGTGTTTTTCCCACACTAATACAAGTGCAAAAGTGGTTTCCTGCACCAACACAAGTGCGAAAAGTGGTTTTTCAACACTAACACAAATGCGAAAAGTGGTTTTTCAACACTAACACAAGTGCGAAAAGTGTTTTTTCCACACTAATACAAGTGCACAAGTGGTTTCCTGCACCAACACATGTGCGAAAAGTGGTTTTTCAACACTAACACAAGTGCAAAAAGTGTTTTTTCCACACCAATACAAGTGCAAAAGTGGTTTCCTGCACCAACACAAGTGCGAAAAGTGGTTTTTCAACACTAACACAAGTGCGAAAAGTGTTTTTTCCACACTAATACAAGTGCAAAAGTGGTTTCCTGCACCAACACAAGTGCGAAAAGTGGTTTTTCAACACTAACACAAGTGCGAAAAGTGGTTTTTCACCACTATCACAAGTGCAAAAAGTGTTTTTCCACACTAATACAAGTGCAAAAGTGGTTTCCTGCACCAACACAAGTGCGAAAAGTGGTTTTTCACACTAACACAAGTGCGAAAAGTGTTTTTTCAACACTAACACAAGTGCGAAAAGTGGTTTTTCAACACTAACACAAGTGCGAAAAGTGGTTTTTCAACACTAACACAAGTGCGAAAAGTATTTTTCCACACTAAAACAAGTGCAAATGTGGTTTCCTGCACCAACACAAGTGCGAAAAGTGGTTTTTCAACACTAACACAAGTGCGAAAAGTGGTTTTTCAACACTAACACAAGTGCGAAAAGTGGTTTTTCAACACTATCACAAGTGCAAAAAGTGTTTTTCCCACACTAATACAAGTGCAAAAGTGGTTTCCTGCACCAACACAAGTGCGAAAAGTGGTTTTTCAACACTAACACAAATGCGAAAAGTGGTTTTTCAACACTAACACAAGTGCGAAAAGTGTTTTTTCCACACTAATACAAGTGCAAAAGTGGTTTCCTGCACCAACACAAGTGCGAAAAGTGGTTTTTCAACACTAACACAAGTGCAAAAAGTGTTTTTTCCACACCAATACAAGTGCAAAAGTGGTTTCCTGCACCAACACAAGTGCGAAAAGTGGTTTTTCAACACTAACACAAGTGCGAAAAGTGTTTTTTCCACACTAATACAAGTGCAAAAGTGGTTTCCTGCACCAACACAAGTGCGAAAAGTGGTTTTTCAACACTAACACAAGTGCAAAAAGTGTTTTTTCCACACCAATACAAGTGCAAAAGTGGTTTCCTGCACCAACACAAGTGCGAAAAGTGGTTTTTCAACACTAACACAAGTGCGAAAAGTGGTTTTTCAACACTAACACAAGTGCGAAAAGTGGTTTTTCAACACTATCACAAGTGCAAAAAGTGTTTTTTTCCACACTAATACAAGTGCAAAAGTGGTTTCCTGCAACAACACAAGTGCGAAAAGTGGTTTTTCACACACAACACAAGTGCGAAAAGTGGTTTTTCAACACTAACACAAGTGCGAAAAGTAGTTTTTCAACACTATCACAAGTGCGAAAAGTGGTTTTTCCACACTAATACAAGTGCAAAAGTGCTTTCCTGCACCAACACAAGTGCGAAAAGTGGTTTTTCAACACTAACACAAGTGCGAAAAGTGGTTTTTCAACACCAACACAAGTGCGAAAAGTGGTTTTTCAACACTAACACAAGTGCGAAAAGTGGTTTTTCAACACTAACACAAATGCGAAAAGTGGTTTTTCAACACTAACACGTGCGAAAAGTGGTTTTTCAACACTAACACAAGTGCGAAAAGTGTTTTTCCACACTAATACAAGTGCAAAAGTGGTTTCCTGCACCAACACAAGTGCGAAAAGTGGTTTTTCAACACTAACACAAGTGCGAAAAGTGTTTTTTCAACACTAACACAAGTGCGAAAAGTGGTTTTTCAACACTAACACAAGTGCGAAAAGTGTTTTTTCCACACTAATACAAGTGCAAAAGTGGTTTCCTGCACCAACACAAGTGCGAAAAGTGGTTTTTGAACACTAACACAAGTGCGAAAAGTGGTTTTCAACACCAACACAAGTGCGAAAAGTGGTTTTTCAACACTAACACAAGTGCGAAAAGTGTTTTTTCCACACCAATACAAGTGCAAAAGTGGTTTCCTGCACCAACACAAGTGCGAAAAGTGGTTTTTCAACACTAACACAAGTGCAAAAAGTGGTTTTTCAACACTAACACAAGTGCGAAAAGTGTTTTTCCACACTAATACAAGTGCAAAAGTGGTTTCATGCACCAACACAAGTGCGAAACGTGGTTTTTCAACACTAACATAAGTGCGAAAAGTGTTTTTTCCACACTAATACAAGTGCAAAAGTGGTTTCCTGCACCAACACAAGTGCGAAAGGTGGTTTTTCAACACTAACACAAGTGCGAAAAGTGGTTTTTCAACACTAACACAAGTGCGAAAAGTGTTTTTCCACACTAAAACAAGTGCAAATGTGGTTTCCTGCACCAACACAAGTGCGAAAAGTGTTTTTTCAACACTAACACAAGTGCGAAAAGTGGTTTTTCAACACTAACACAAGTGCGAAAAGTGGTTTTTCAACACTATCACAAGTGCAAAAAGTGTTTTTTCCACACTAATACAAGTGCAAAAGTGGTTTCCTGCACCAACACAAGTGCGAAAAGTGGTTTTTCAACACTAACACAAGTGCGAAAAGTGTTTTTTCCACACTAATACAAGTGCAAAAGTGGTTTCCTGCACCAACACAAGTGCGAAAAGTGGTTTTTCAACACTAACACAAGTGCAAAAAGTGTTTTTTCCACACCAATACAAGTGCAAAAGTGGTTTCCTGCACCAACACAAGTGCGAAAAGTGGTTTTTCAACACTAACACAAGTGTGAAAAGTGTTTTTTCCACACTAATACAAGTGCAAAAGTGGTTTGCTGCACCAACACAAGTGCGAAAAGTGGTTTTTCAACACTAACACAAGTGCGAAAAGTGTTTTTTCCACACTAATACAAGTGCAAAAGTGGTTTCCTGCACCAACACAAGTGCGAAAAGTGGTTTTTCAACACTAACACAAGTGCGAAAAGTGGTTTTTCAACACTATCACAAGTGCAAAAAGTGTTTTTTCCACACTAATACAAGTGCAAAAGTGGTTTCCTGCACCAACACAAGTGAGAAAAGTGTTTTTTCAACACTAACACAAGTGCGAAAAGTGGTTTTTCCACACTAATACAAGTGCAAAAGTGGTTTCCTGCAACAACACAAGTGCGAAAAGTGGTTTTTCAACACTAACACAAGTGCGAAAAGTGGTTTTTCAACACTAACACAAGTGCGAAAAGTGGTTTTTCAACACTATCACAAGTGCAAAAAGTGTTTTTTCCACACTAATACAAGTGCAAAAGTGGTTTCCTGCACCAATAAAAGTGCGAAAAGTGGTTTTTCAACACTAACACAAGTGCGAAAAGTGGTTTTTCAACACTAACACAAGTGCGAAAAGTGGTTTTTCAACACTAACACAAGTGCGAAAAGTGGTTTTTCCACACTAATACAAGTGCGAAAAGTGTTTTTTCCACACAATACAAGTGCAAAAGTGGTTTCCTGCACCAACACAAGTGCGAAA